>NW_025196882.1:0-3122 GCF_004010195.1 Chiloscyllium plagiosum
GACATTTTGGGCATAAGCCCTTCAGGAAGAATCAGCCCTTCCTGATGAAGGGCTTATGCCTGAAATATTGAATCTCGTGCTCCTCAGATGCTGCCTGACCTGCTGTGCTTTTCCAGCACTACACCCCCCAGTATCCAAATGCTCACAAATTTTAGTTAACTTTTGGCATAGCTTTTGCGGCAATCAAGAGGGGGGTCTTTGGCCTTTCTCCTCAGTTAACCCATACCATAGCTCCAAGGGCAGCTACAGCACTCCTAACTCTATTCACTTCAGTCAGATGTCAGACTGGTCGCCTTCCTCATCTATATGCTGTTCCATGTTGAACAGTCACAGCTGCTGATATTGCCATCTCAAAGGCAAAGGCCTGTTTCAGTTTGATGAAGAAATTGCCCAGATAAAAGTAATTTGTTTTTTTTTCCCACCAGTGTTATATTGAAGGTTTCAGGCCAGTCAGCGCACAGTTTCAGATAAACATACTGAGGGAAGGCAAATGGAGTGCTATCAGAAGCCTCTGCATCCACACGATATGCTGGAGTTGATTGTTCTGCATGGGTAATGCCCTTTTCTGGGAGCAATCGGTGAAACCATCTCTCACACAATCTCACACTGGCAAAAGAGAGAGATGGCCAGGGAGTACCAAAGACCACTTCAAAGTGACAGAGAGAGAGACAGCAAAAAGTGTCATCGTCTCTAAGTGTCAGTGAGAGGAAAATAAAAAGGGATCAGTCAAGGAAGCCACTTTCTCAACTGGTTCCCCATCACTCCTTTGATGGAAGACTTTTTTTATAAAATGTATTATAGACCAAAGCCTTCCACTAACGCACACGTTGAATGGAGCGGCCTGTGATATGTCTGACCAGATAACGCTTAGAAGACAGGATATGAACACTGTGTCTGGATGTGAGGGTGCGATAAGCCCGTAATGAGTGAGTTGCAAGTCCGCCAAGGGCCTGAGCTCTGAAAAGATTGCACCTGTAATTTATAATTAAGGGATCTGGTTACTTTATCTCCCGATTCGATGGCATAAGCTATCGCGCCTGCTTCAGGATTTCAGAGAGGCCTGGATGAAATGAAAATAAGTTTCACTATCTGCTTTACTCTGCTACTGCTTTCTCACAAATGGAATTTCCGTTGACTTTTCTAGATTTATAAAGACAGGCTTTTGTTTTGAAAACTATCTCCTGAGGAGGTGGCTGTGATAGCTCTCTTGCTCAGTTGCATCTGCAAGTATATACTCGAACCTAGTCCACCCCCAGCTCTTTCTCACATACTGACGATCTCTGGCCCACCAACACTGCACATAGAGGGCGGGGGTCTTAATAGAAAATGGTATTAGCTGTGAGATTAGAATTTGAGAGTTTAGGACTATAACAAGTGTAGCTATTAGTTCCATTAAAGGCACGTCGGTTTCTGGTTTGCTTTCATGTAGAACAGAATTTCTGATCACACTTACAAAGGGGAGGCTGCAGCTACTATAGGTGAAGCGTGAATGACTGTGATCTTTTCAATAGCTTTGAAGGGTTTAAATTGAAGCTTCTATGCAGACAAGCTGTTCAAAGCCACCAATCATTTGGGTCCGTTTTTATTCAACAAACATTTCCTGTTCGAGTTAACAAAGGCCGCCTCATTTATTCAAGGGTTTCTCATCGTTTGTTGAGGCCTAGGGATAAAATGGAGAGGGGGAGTTATCACTGCACGGGGCACCCTTCAGTGCACCCCTCCAACACAGCAGGCCTGTTTCGAGAGCAGTAGCATCGAATCTCGATGGTGTGGAAGCAGGCCATTCGGCCCAATCGAGTACACACCACCTCTCTAAAGAGCATCCCATACCCCCCCCCCTGCTGGGATGCTGCATTTCCCATGGCTAATCCACCTAGCCTGCACATCCCTAGACACTATGGGTGATTTAATAGTGCTGCATTCTGGGAGAGTTTCAAATGACCCAGTCGACTAAGGTGAGGGCGCTTTGAAAGAGATGGAAGAAATAAAAAGGAATGAAATATCAGTGAATGCATTCTTAAATATATTGAATAAGTGCAGAAAGAATTTGCATCACTTAATGTCCTCAGTATCCCTGAGATAAAATGTATACATTATGATCACTCTTTTAAAAATGATCCTTTACTATAAGATTTCTGGAGGACCCTTTCTTGTTACATAATGCCATAGATTTTGCGGAAAATTGCCCAGGACAGGAGAGAAGCTGAATAAGTGATAATGAGAGTTGAGAGTGGAAGAGAGGGATAGACTGTGCTGAAAGAAACCCATGTCATGACAGGACCCTGGCTGACTATCATTAATCCTCTCATTTGCTCATCTCATTCATGGCTCTGCCTCTCTCTCCACCTATCTGCTCACATCTCCCCTCCATCCCCAGATCTCTTACCCATCTCGTCTTCAGCAGAAATACCACTATTTCCTAGCTGCTGTTGGTTCTGATGAAGAACATAGAACATAGAACATTACAGCGCAGTACAGGCCCTTCGGCCCTTGATGTTGCGCCACCCTGTCATACTAATCTGAAGCCCATCCCACCCATGTCCATTTGCCTGTCCAATGACGACTTAAATGCACTTAAACTTGGCGAATCTACTACCGATGCAGGCAAAGCATTCCATACCCTTACTACTCTCCGAGTAAAGAAACTACCTTGTGTGGGCGGCACGATGGCACAGTGGTTAGCACTGCTTCCTCACAGCGCCAGAGACCTGGGTTCAATTCCCGCCTCAGGCGACTGACTGTGTGGAGTTTGCAGGTTCTCCCCGTGTCTGCGTGGGTTTCCTCCGGGTGCTCCGGTATCCTCCCACAGTCCAAAGATGTGCAGGTCAGGTAAATTTGCCATGCTAAATTGCCCATAGTGTTAGGTAAATGTAGGGGAATGAGTGGGTTGCGCTTTGGCGGGTCGGTGTGGACTTGTTGGGCCGAAGGGCCTGTACGTAATCTAATCTAATCTAATCTAAACCTCTGACATCTGTCTTATACCTATCTCCCCTCACTTTAAAGTTGTGTCCCCTCATGTTTGCCGTCCCCATACTTGGAAAAAGGCTCTCCCTGTCCACCCTATCTAACCCTCTGATTATCTTGTATGTCTCTATTAAGTCACCTCTCAACCTTCTTCTCTC
>NW_025196882.1:3179-4996 GCF_004010195.1 Chiloscyllium plagiosum
GACATTCCCTCCATACCAGGCAACATCCTAGTAAATCTCCTCTGCACGCTTTCCAAAGCTTCCACATTCTTCTTATAATGTGGTGACCAGAACTGTACACAATACTCCAAGTGTGGCTGTACCAGAGCTTTGTACATCTGCAGCATAACCTCCTGATTCCGGAACTCAATCCCTGTATTAATAAAGGCCAAATCACTGTATGCCTTCTTAACCCTGTCAATCTGGGTGGCAACTTTCAGGGATCTGTGTACATGGACACCGAGATCTCTCTGCTCAACTGCACTCCCAAGAATCCTACCATTAGCCCAGTACTTTGCATTCCGATTACTCCATCCAAAGTGTATCACCTCACACTTGTCTACATTAAACTCCATTTGCCATCTTTCAGCCTAGCTCTGCATCCTATCTATGTCTCTCTGCAACTTACTACATCCTTCATCACTATCCACAACTCTACCGACCTTAGTGTCGTTCGCAAATTTACTAACCCACCCTTCTAAGCCCTCATCCAGGTCATTTATAAAAATGACGAACAGCAGTGGACCCAACACCGACCCTTGCGGTACGCCGCTATTAACTGGACACCAAGATGAACATGTTCCATCAGTTACAACCCTCTGTTTTCTTTCAGCAAGCCAATTACTGATCAAAACTGCTATGTCTCCCACAATCCCATTCCTCCGCATTTTGTATAATAGCCTACTGTGGGGAACCTTATCGAACGCCTTGCTGAAATCCAAATACACCACAGTAACCGGTTTACTCTCATCTACCTGTTTGGTCACTTTGTCAAAAAACTCAATAAGATTCGTTAGGCACGACCTACCCTTCACAAAAACCGTGCTGACTGTCCCTGATTAGATTATTCTTTTCTAGATGGTTATAAATCCTATCTCTTATAACCTTTTCCAACACGTTACCAACAACTGAAGTGAGACTCACTGGTCTGTAATTACCAGGGTTGTCTCTACTACAGCAACACATTTTCAGCTCTGATCTCCAGCATCTGCGGACCTCACTTTCTCCTCATAGATCCCATCCAGCCCAGGGGACTTGTCTATTTTTACACTCTGTAGTATTTCTAATACTACTTCCTTGTGAACCTCCATCTCTTCTAGTCTAGATGCAAGTATCTCTGTACCTTCCTCACCAACATTTTCATTTTCTATAGTGAACACTGTCGAAAAATATTTATTTAGTGCTTCCCCTATCTCCTCTGACTCCACACACAACTTCCCTCTATAATCCTTGATTGGCCCTAATTTAACTCTCGTCATTCTTTTATTCCTGACATACCTATGGAAAGCCTTAGGGTTAACCCTGATCCTATCCACCAACAACTTCTCATGTCTCCTCCTGGCTCTTCTGAGCTCTCTTTTTAGGTCTTTCCTTGTAACCCTCAAGCGCCCTAACTGAGTTTTCACATTTTGTCCTAACATAAGCCTTCTTCTTCTTCTTGACCAGGGATTCCACTTCCTTAATAAACCACGGCTCACGTATTCTATATCTTCCTCCCTGCCTGACAGGTACATCCTTACCTAGGACACACAGGAGCTTTTCCTTGAATAAGCTCCACATTTTTAATGTGGCTCATACCCTGCAGTTTCCTTCCCCATTCTATGCCTCCTAAATCTTTCCTAATTGCATCGTATTTTCCCTTCCCCCAGCTGTAACTCTTGCTCGGTGGAGTACACCTATCCCTTTCCATCAGTAAAGTAAACCTGACAGAATTGAGATCGCTGATTCCAAAGTGCTACTTCCAAATCTAACACCTGGCCAGGCACATTACCCAGTACTAAATCTAAAGTGGCTTCGCC
>NW_025196883.1:0-4996 GCF_004010195.1 Chiloscyllium plagiosum
TATACAGAGTTGTGGATAGCCCAGGGTGAGTTAGAGTCTGGAATCTAATCAAGGGGTTCAGGCTGGTTTATGTTACAGAATAACAGAAACCCCGGAGTGAGTTAAAGCCTGGAATGTAATCGAGGGTTTCGGGGTGGTTTATATACAGAAAACAGATACCCTGGAGTGAGTTAAGGCATGGAGTCTAATTGAGGGGTTCAGGCTTGTTTCTATACAGAATAACAGAAAGCCCTGAGTGAGTTAATGCCTGGAATCTAATCGTGGAGTTCAGAGTGGTTTATATACAGAATAACAGATGCAACAGAATGAGTTACAACCTGGAATCTAATCGAGGGGTTAAGTGTGGTTTATATACAGAATAACAGAAAGGCCAGAAAGAGTTACAGCCTGAAATCTAATCGCTGATTTGGGGATGGATTATGTACAAAATAATAGGTAGCCGGAGTGAGTTATATCCTGGAATCTAATCAAGGGGTTCAGGGTGGTTTATATACAGAATAACAGATACCCCAGAGTGAGTTACAGCTTGGAATTTAATCGAGGGGTTCAGTGTGGTTGTATACAGAATAAAAAGATAGCCTGGAGTGATTTACAGCCTTGAATCTAGTCAATGGGTTCCCAATTTAAACCCACAGAAGGTCAGTGTTGGATTTGAGAAATCCAGAACTCGAGGGGTTCAGGGTGGTTTATATACAGCAATTGACCTACCCAGGAGTGAGAGAGAGACTGAAATCTCATCGAGAGGTTCGGGGTGGTTTATATACAGCATATGAGATACCCATGAGTGAGGGACAGACTGGAATCTAATCGAGGTGTTCAGGGTGGTTGACATACCGAATAACAGATAACAAGAAGTGAGTCACAAAATCGCAGAGTCATACAGTCGTAGAGATGTACAGCATGGAAACAGACCCTTTGGTCCAATCCGACCATGCCGACCATATATCCTAACCTACTCTCGACTCTTTTTCAAGCACTTGGCCCATCTCCATCCAAACCTTCCCATTCATAACCCCATCGATCTGCAGTTTAAATGTTGCAATTGTACCAGCCTCCACCACTTCGTCTGACAGTTCATTCCATTCATGTACCACCCGCTGAGTGAACAAGTTGCTCCTTCGGTCTATTTCATATCTTTCCCCTCTCACACTAAACCTATGCCCTCTAGTTCTGGATTTCCCCCACCCCAAGGAAAAGACTTTGTCTATTTATCCTATCCATGCCCGTCATGATTTTATAAACCTCGATAAAGTCACCCCTCAGCCTCTGATGTTCCAGGGAAAGCAGCCCCAGCCTATTCAGCCTCTCCCTGTAGCTTATATCCTCTAACCCTGGCAACCTCCTTGTAAATCTTTTCTGAACCCTTTCAAGTTTCACAACATCCTTCCGATAGGAAGGTGACCAGAATTGCACGCAATATTCCAACAGTGGCGTAACCCATGTCCAGTCCAGCCACAACATAACCTCTCAATGCCTATACTCAAAACTCTGACCAATAAAGGAAAGCATACCAAATGCTGCCTTCATTATCTTATCCACCTGCCCCTCTACTCTCACGGAGCTACAAACCTGCACTTCAAAGTCTCTTTGTTCAGCTACTCTCCCTCGGAACTGACTATTCAGTGTATCAATCCTGCTCAAATTTGCTTTCCCAAAATTCAGCACCTCGTGTTTATCGAAGTGGAATAGAATTGAAGGTTTTGGGGTATTTTTGAAACATGCCAGTCACACATACATGGAAGTGGTTACACGTTGGAATCTAATCGAGAGGGTTCCGGGTGATTCATTTCATCCCGACAGTGGGGCAACAAGCCCTTCAGCCCAACAAGACCACACTGACCCTCAGAAGAATAACCCATCCAGACCCATTTCACCACATTTACACCTGACTAATGCAACTCACCTACACATCCCTGAACACTGTGGGCAATTTTAACAGGGTTTGGATTGGATGGTTAATATACAGACTAACAGATACCCAGGAGTGTGACACAGACTGGAATCTATTCAAAGGATTGAGGTAGCTAATGTGCAGCGCCCCTTAAAATTGGAAGTCAGTTACAGATTGGAATTTTATGAAGGGGTTTTGGGATGATTATGTGTAGAGTAACAGATAACCAGGAGTGAGCAAATTGAGGGTATTGGGCAATTTATAGACAGAGCAACGGGATACGAGAGGAGAGAAAGCAGAGGAGAAAGTTCCCACCATGGACCAACTCAACAATGAACTGAGCCAGAGAGGGTTCAACTGCTGTATGTGGAGGTTTCCATGTGTTCTGAAAGACGGGAGAGAAACAGGCAGATACCCACACTTTCTATGATGTTGCAGTCAAATCTCTGAAGAACAGGGAATCCCTAAGCAGAGACGCAGAGTTAAACTCTGTTTAAACTCTCTCCATCACACACACACACCCACACACATAGAAACTGAATATAATGTGGAGAAATGTCCATGTGCAGCACAGATTTCCAAACTAACTCAGTGACAGACGAAAACCCCGTTCTCTGCCCAGTCCCCACTTCCAGACCCAGGGAGGTTTTGTCCCTGATCCAGGGCAGGTTTCTGACTGGATATTATAACATTGCAACATGAAGGTACTGAGTGTAACAGTTTGCTCCATCCCGTCATGTCATCTACTTTGCTGTCAGTGTTTTGTGAATTATATTGAAAACATTGGCAGGTGCAAGAGAATATTCTGGAAGGTGATTTGCAATAAGAATAGAAAAAGCTGAATGCTTCTGTGTAAAATGATGAGACATTCTGAAACTGTATTGTTCAGATGCTTCAGCTGATCATGTACGTCAACATCAGTATGTTAACATGATGGTAGTGCCAGTAGATAGGAGGACATGTGATACATTGATCATTATTGAGATGAGATTGTGTTGGCAACATGAGCTTAACATGACATGAAGTGGAATCAAATCAATGGGTGGTTATTATACAAAATAACAGATAGCCCGGAGTGAGTTAAGGCATGGAATCTAATTGAGGGGTTCAGAGTGGTTTATATACAGAGTAGTGGATAGCCCAGGGTGAGTTACAGTCTGGAATCTAATCAAGGGGTTCAGGCTGGTTTATATACAGAATAACAGATAGCCCCGGGTGAGTTACAGCTTGGAATTTAATCGAGGGTTTCAGTGTGGTTATGTACAGAATAAAAAGATAGCCCGGATTGATTTACAGCCTTGAATCTAGTCAATGCGTTCCCAATTTAAACCCACAGAAGGTCAGTGTTGGATTTGAGAAACCCTTCAATTTGGGATAAGGCCTAGCCTAGCCTAGCCTGATCAAACGCTGCAAATCTACAATTCAGTGGCTGAGCTCTTTCGGGTTTTGTATATTATGTTTCTCTCATATATTAGGAGCTTGGAAGGTAAGGCAGACTTTACTGGAATGTCACATTGTCTCTCCGCATTCACTGCAAACAGGTTCTGGGATTTGCATTTTCATCCCCTTCAAAGAGCTGTCTCCATTCCCTATCTCTGCCAGCATCAATGAATTGAAATGGCTTTTGACACATTGCCCCCTCTCCATTGCTGAAAGTATTTCTGACACAAATCAGTCAGGCAGACATTTTAGATTTGTCCACAGCCACCATTTTATATCAGCAAAACGATGACATTGAGCTTATAAATAAGGAAAAGCAAGAGAGACTGGCAACATCAATACAGTTTGAAAATATATAAAACATTGAACACGCACACGGAATCACACACAAACAGACATACATAGACAGACAGAATCACACACACACAGATACAGACACCTTCCAGAAGCTGTCTCCATTTCCTATCTTGCAAGGGAATTCATGTTATGATGATGCATTGAAGCAGGACAGTAAACAGCTTTTGAGATTTTCCCCATTGTGACAGAAATTCAGCCCCAATCTGAAACTTGGAGATATGTAACAGAACAGAAATGAAACAGCAGCTTTCTGTGTTCCTGCTCCCAATGTAACATTTGACCATTTAGTTTATCTTGTCTTCGGTCTAACATCCAACAAGGATCACTTCACTGATCCAATAACACATCCCCAGGAGTGAGTTCCAGACTGGAATCTAATTGAAGGGTTTAGGGTTTACATCCAGCAGATGAGACACCCAAGAGTGAGGGACAGACACTGGAATCAAATCGAGGGATTCAGGGTGGTTTATATACAGCATATGAGTTACCCAGGAGTGAGGGAGAGACTGAAATCTAATCGAGGAGTTCGGGGCGGTTTATACACAGCATATGAGATAACCAGGAGTGAGGGAGAGACTGGAATCTAACCGAGGGGTTCGGGGTGGTTTATATACAGCATATGAGATACCCAAGATTGAGGGACAGACTGGAATTAAATCGAGGGGTTCAGGGTGGTTTATATACAGCATATGAGATACCCAAGAGTGAGGGAGAGACAGAAATCTAATCGAGGGGTTAGGGGTGGTTTAGATGCAGCGTTTGAGATGCCCAAGAGTGAGGGACAGACTGGAATCTAATGGAGGGGGTGGGGGTGGTTTACACACAGCATTTGAGATAACCAGGAGCGAGGGAGAGACTGGAATCTAATCGAGGGGTTCAGGGTGGTTTACATGCAGCATATGAGATACCCAGGAGTGAGGGAGAGACCGAAATCTAATCGAGGGGTTTGGGGTGGTTTATACACAGCATATGAAATAACCAGGAGCGAGGGAGAGACTGGAATCTAATCGAGGGGTTCGGGGTGGTTTACATACTGCATATGAGATAACCAGGAGGGAGGGAGAGACTGGAATCTAATCGAGGGGTTCAGGGTGGTTTTCATACAGCATATGAAATACCAAGGAGTGAGGGAGAGACTGAAATCTAATCGAGGGGTTTGGAATGGTTTATATACAGCATATGAGATGCCCAAGAGTGAGAGGCAGACTTGTATCTAATCGCGGGGTTCGGGGCGGTTTACGTACAGCATATGAGATAACCAGGAGTGAGGTATGGACTGAAATCTAATCGAGGGGTTCAGGGTGGTTT
>NW_025196884.1:0-4996 GCF_004010195.1 Chiloscyllium plagiosum
AGGATTACGGTGAAGCATACTGGGATCACGGATATTTAGGTCAGGATCACAGTGAAGCAGACTGGGATCACGGATAGTTAGGTCAGGATTACGGTGAAGCAGATTGGGATTACGGATAGTTAGGTCAGGATCACGGTGAAGCAGACTGGGATCATGGATATTTAGGTCAGGATCACGGTGAAGGAGACTGGGATCACGGGTAGTTTGGTCAGGATCACGGTGATGCAGAGTGGGATCACGGATAGTTAGGTCAGGATCACGGTGTAGCGGACTGGGATCACAGATAGTTAGGTCAGGTTCACGGTGAAGCAGACTGGGATCACGGACAGTTAAGTCAGGATTATGTTGAAGCAGACTGGGATCACGGATAGTTAGGTCAGGATCACAGTGAAGCAGACTGGGATCACGGATTGTTAAGTCAGGATTATGTTGAAGCAGACTGGGATCACGGATAGTTAGGTCAGGATCACAGTGAAGCAGACTGGGATCACGGATTGTTAGGTCAGGATCACGGTGAAGCTGACTGGGATCACGGATATTTCGGTCAGGATTATGGTGAAGCAGACTGGGATCACGGATAGTTAGGGCAGGAAAACAGTGAAGCAGACTGGGATCACAAATAGGTAAGGATCACGGTTAAGAAGACTGGAATCACGGAGAGTTAGGTCAGGATCACGGTGAAGCTGACTGGGATCACGGATAGTTAGGTCAGGATCACAGTGATGCTGACTGGGATCACAGTTAGTTCGGTCAGGATCACAGTGAAGCAGACTGGGATCACGGATTGTTAGGTCAGGATCACGGTGATGCAAACTGGGATCACGGATAGTTAGGTCAGGATCACGGTGAAGCACTCTGGGATTACGGATAGTTTGGTCAGGATCACAGTAAAGCAGCCTGGGATCACATATAGTTCGGTCAGGATCACGGTGAAGCAGATTGGGATTATGGATAGTTAGGTCAGGATCACGGTGAAGCGGACTGGGATCACATGTAATTAGGTCAGGATCACAGTGAACCAGACTGGGATCACAGATAGTTAGGTCAGGATCACAGTGAAGCAGACAAGGACCACGGATAGTGAGGTCAGGATCACGGTGAAGCAGACTGGGATCACGGATAGTTAGGTCAGGATCTCAGTGAAGCAGACTGGAATCACGCATTTTTAGTTCAGGATCACGGTGAAGCAGACTGGGATCACGGTTAGTTAGGTCAGGATCACGGTGAAGCACACTGGGATCACGGATAGTTAAGTCAGGATCACAGTGAAGCAGACTGGGATCACGGATAGTTAAGTCAGGATCACGGTGAAGCCGACTGGGATCACGGATAGTTAGGTCAGGATTATGGTGAAGCAGAGTGGGATCACAGATAGTTAGGTCAGGAGCACGGTGAAGCTGACTGGGATAACGGATAGTTAGGTCAGGATTATGGTGAAGCAGACTGGGATCACGGATAGTTAGGTCAGGATCACGGTGAAGCAGTCTGGGATTACAGATAGTTAGGTCAGGATCACGGTAAAGCAGACTGGGATCACGGATAATTAGGTCAGGATCTCAGTGAATCAGACTGCGATCACGGATAGTTAGGTCAGGATCACGGTGAAGCAGACTGGGATCACGGATATTTAGGTCAGGATCACGGTGAAGCAGACTGGGATCACAGATATTTAGGTCAGGATCACGGTGAAGTAGACTGGGATCACGGATAGTTAGGTCAGGATCACGGTGATGCAGAGTGGGATCACAGATAGTTAGGTCAGGAGCACGGTGAAGCCGACTGGGATAACGGATAGTTAGGTCAGGATTATGGTGAAGCAGACTGGGATCACGGATAGTTAGGTTAGGATCACGGTGAAGCAGACTGGGATCACGGATAGTTCGGTCAGGTTCACGATGGAGCAGATTTGGATCACACATAGTTAGGTCACGATCACGGTGAAGCAGACTGGGATCACAGATAGTTAGGTCAGGGCCACGGTGAAGCAGACTGGGATCACAGATAGTTAGGTCAGGATCACAGCGAAGCAGTCTGGGATCACAGATAGTTAGTTCAGGATCACGGTGAAGCAGACTGGGATCACACATAGTTAGGTCAGGATCTCAGTGAAGCAGAATGGGATCACGGATAGTTAGGTCAGGATCACGGTTAAGCAGACTGGGATCACACATAGTTAGGTCAGGATCTCAGTGAAGCAGTCTGGGATCACAGATAGTTAGGTCAGGATCACGGTGAAGCAGAATGGGATCACGGATAGTTAGGTCAGCATCACGGTGAAGCAGACTGGGATCACGGATAGTTAGGTCAGCATCACGGTGAAACAGACTGGGATCACGGATAGTTAGTTCAGGATCACAAAGGGATTACAGATAGTTAGGTCAGGATCACGGTGAAGCAGTCTGGGATCACAGATAGTTAGGTCAGGATCACAGTGGAGCAGACTCCGATCACAGATAGTTAGGTCAGGGTCACAGCGAAGCAGACTGGGATCACAGATAGTTAGGTCAGGATCTCAGTGAAGCAGACTGGGATCACAGATAGTTAGGTCAGGATCACAGTGAAGCATACTGGGATCACGGATAGTAATGTCCGGATCAAAGTGATGCACACTGGGATCACGGATATTTAGGTCACGATCACGGTGAAGCAGACTGGGATCACAGATAGTTAGGTCAGGATCACGGTGAAGCAGACTGGGATCACGGATAATTAGCTCAGGATCACAGTGAAGCAGACTGGGATTACATATAGTTAGGTCAGGATCACAGTGAAGCAGACTGGGATTACGGATAGTTGGGTCAGGATCGCCGTGAAGCAGACTGGGATTACAGATAGTTAGGTCAGGATCACTTTGATGTCGACTGGGATCACAGATAGTTAGGTCAGGATCACGGTGAAGCAGACTGCGATCACGGATAGTTAGGTCAGGAGCATGGTGAAGCAGACTGGGATCACGGATAGTTCGGGCAGGCTCACGGTGAAGCAGACTGGGATCACAGATAGTTAGGTCAGGATCACAATTAAGCAGACTGGGATCACGGATAGTTAGGTCAGGATCACAGTGAAGCAGACTGGGATCACGGACAGTTCGATCAGGATCACGGTGGAGCAGATTTGGATCACACATAATTAGGACAGGATCACGGTGAAGCAGACTGGGATTACGGATAGTTAGGTCAGGATAACAGTGAAGCAGACTGGGATCACAAATAGGTCAGGATCACGGTTAAACTGATTGGGCTCACAGATAGTTAGTTCAGGATCACGGTGAAGCACACTGGGATCACGGATAGTTATGTCAGGATCACGGTGATGCAGACTGGGATAACAGATAGTTAGGTCAGGATCACGGTAAAGCAGACTGGGATCACGGATAGTTTGGTCAGGATCACGGTGAAGCACACTGGGATCGCAGATAGTTAGGTCAGGATCTCAGTGAAGCAGACTGGGATTACTGATAGTTCGGTCAGAATCACAGTGAAGCAGACTGGGATCACGGATAGTTAGTCAGCATCACGGTGAAGCAGACTGGGATCACAGATAGTTAGGTCAGGATCTCAGTGAAGCAGACAGGGATTACGGATAGTTAGGTCAGGATCTCAGTGAAGCTTACTGGGATCACGGATAGTTAGGTCAGGATCACAGTGAAGCAGACTGGGATTACGGATAGTTAGGTCAGGATCACGGTTAAGCAGACTGGGAACACGGATAGTTAGGTCAGGATCACGGTGAAGCAGACTGGGATCACGGATAGTTATGTCAGGATCACGGTGAAGCAGACTGGGATAACGGATAGTTAGGTCAGGATCACGGTGAAGCAGACTGGGATCACGGATAGTTAGGTCATTATCACGGTGAAGCAGACTGGGATCACGGATAGTTAGGTCAGGATCACGGTGAAGCAGACTGGGATAACAGATAGTTAGGTCAGGATCACGGTAAAGCAGACTGGGATCACGGATAGTTAGGTCAGGATCTCAGTGAAGCAGACTGGGATCACGGATAGTTAGGTCAGGATCTCAGTGAAGCAGACTGGGATCACGGATAGTTTGGTCAGGATCACGATGAAGCTGACTGGGAGCACGGATAGTTAGGTCAGGATCACGGTGAAGCAGACTGGGATCACAGATAGTTAGGTCAGGATCTCAGTGAAGTAGACTGGGATCACTGATAGATCAGGATCACGGTGAAGCAGACTGGTATCACGGATAGTTAGGTCAGGATCACAGTGAAGCAGACTGGGATCACGGATAGTTAGGTCAGGATCATGGTGATGCAGACTGGGATCACGGATAGTTTGGGGAGAAAGTGAGGTCTGCAGATGCTGGAGATCAAAGTTGAAACTTTATTGCTGGAACAGCACAGCAGGTCAGGCAGCATCCAGGGAACAGGAGATTCGACGTTTCGGGCACAGGCCCTTCTTCAGGAATAGTTTGGTCAGGATCACGGTGAAGCAGACTGGCATTACGGATAGTTAGGTCAGGATCACGGTGAAGCAGATTGCGACCACGGATAGTTAGGTCAGGATCACAGTGAAGCAGACTGGGATCACGGATAGTTCGATCAGGAACACGGTAGAGCTGATTTGGATCACACGTAATTAGGACAGGATCATGGTGAAGCAGACTGGGATTACGGATAGTTAGGTCAGGATAACAGTGAAGCAGACTGGGATCACAAATAGGTCAGGATCACGGTTAAACAGATTGGGCTCACAGATAGTTAGTTCAGGATCACGGTGAAGCACACTGGGATCACGGATAGTTATGTCAGGATCACAGTGAAGCACACTGGGATCGCAGATAGTTAGGTCAGGATCTCAGTGAAGCAGACTGGGATTACGGATAGTTAGGTCAGAATCACAGTGAAGCAGACTGGGATCACGGATAGTTAGTCAGCATCACGGTGAAGCAGACTGGGATCACAGATAGTTAGGTCAGGATCTCAGTGAAGCAGACTGGGTTTACGGATAGTTAGGTCAGGATCAAAGTGAAGC
>NW_025196885.1:0-2328 GCF_004010195.1 Chiloscyllium plagiosum
ATTTCAGTGACTAAACCTGCCTGTTCAATTGCACGTCTGACAGTCTAAACTGCGATGGAGATGGAAAACCGTGCCTTCCAAATCTAAGGCGGTCTCGAAAAAGTATGTTTGATACGATATGTGACTATGATTTTGCTTCATTCAGAGTACAAGAAAATGAAAGTAAGTTGCTGGTGGGCAGGCAGTTATGGTAAGATAACGTACAGACCCCTCATGAAAACACCACACTGCAGTGCAGAGATTACCATTCCCGATTATAGCAATCACATACTGCCTCCCCATTATCCACATTGTTCTTTGGGTCGGAGAGTTCTTTTCAAAACAAACAGTTTGAGGAGAGGACATCAATGAAGCTTGAATTCAAAATTGCTTGCAAATTTGGGTTACTTATTCCTGATCATTTTAGTCTCTTAAAATGAATATATTCAAGAAATATGTATCCCATCACTGAGGTGGAGAATTGAACCCGGGTCTCTGGCGCTGTGAGGCAGCAGTGCTCACCACTGTGCCACGTTCCGCACATCAATAATACTCAATAGCTGGCACTCAATCGTAGTTGGACGCAAATGCTAACTGAAGGACTTAATTTATCTTGCCTGACCAGTTACAGGCATGGCAAGATTGACAATCCAAACTGCTTGGGATATGGAAAATATAGTTCTCCAGGATTGTTTGCAATAACTGCAAAATATGTTTGATCTTTTATGTAATTCGTGCTTCATTTGATATTATATTCTCCAAGGCAATTACTGGAGAACAAGCAGTTCCTGTGAAGTTATGTAGATATTTCATTCTGCATCCAGGAACCATGTAGCAGGCCCTAGTTATCACACTCAGCTTAACCCGCAAAATATGTATTACATCCAGATGTTGGAAGATGGTTTTCTTTCTTACACAAGACCTTTGCAATCATAATTGTATGAATTCTGGTGAAGCCTGCTGGTTGAACTGAGAGCTGGATTATAACGCGATGGTTGGCAGTGCCAAGGGTGGCATGGTACTGACAGTAGCTAATACAGAAGTTGCTGCCTGGTCACAAACCATTATTGAAATGGCATGATCCCAGGAGCTAACAGCAATAACAGAGTGAATGCAGGGCAACGACGTTTCCTTTGCTGCCATTAGTGATGGATATTGCTGAGCCTGTACTAAAGAAATTTGCAGGCAAAAGCTCACTGTGGGAGTTGAGGAGCTCTATTGTTCACAACATAGACAGACATGAGTGGCTCTCAAATGGTGCCTTCATTTGCCCACCACTGACAAGATAATATAATAGTGCAGAAGGGATTGGGCTTTGCTCCTGAACTCCCCTCCACTTGGCCTGACTCATCAGAATCTTGGCAAGTGCCAGTTGACGTGGAAAATTCAGCCCTGTATGTCGATACAGTACCAAAGGTCCTCATTGGAGACATTGGAAAATTGGTTGCCTCGTCTCCATTTGGGCCTGGAGCTCTTTAGTTGAGATATTTTGAGACGTTTCAACAAGTATAAAGTATCGAGGAAATGAATTGGTTGCATCGTATCTCCCTTTCTTTGCTCCCACACTCCAGCCTCATTACCTTGTCTTGCAAACAGCCAATGAGGGTTTTGGGGTAATAAATCATCAGCATCTACTGTAATTGTGCCTTGAACTAGTTTTACAATACTAGCTGTCCATGGCTTGAAATACTTACTCAATGTTTCAGGTTAATAATGATAATTTTATTGTGGATGTAGATGTACGCTTAAATGACTGAATAGCACTTTTCTGACTATTAGCAGACCACCTGACAGTCCATAGTACAAGGTCGATGGAAAACTGTACACTCCAAAATCCATCATGAAAAAAGTAAGTTTGAAAACAATATGTGATTAATGTTTTGTTTCATTCAGAGTACAGAAAATAGAAGGGAAATTACTTTCTAGGCACTTTTCAGGAAACATCACACAGCAGCGCACGGAACACCACTCCAGGCAAGAGCATTTGCATTACTGTCTCTCTGTTATCTGCATTAGAATTAGGGCTTAAGAATTTTGGTTCAAAAATATTGTATTAGGAGAGGATATCAAAGACACTTCATTGTAAGTTTGCTTGCATTTTGTTATTGAAGTTTCTAAACTCTGAATATGAATACATTAAAGAACTTGATACCCCCTTTCTGTCGCTAATCGTTATCACCAGCAACAAAGGTTTTGAAGAACAAATTCACCATCTATTGCAGTCACCCATCTGGAGTGTGACCAGTTTCACTCAAACGGCTGAATGCAGGCTGCAGTCCTGAATCCAGAATCTTCAGTCTTTCAAACAGCTGGCACACAATTGTGGGATGGAGCCAAATGCTTATTTAA
>NW_025196885.1:3571-4996 GCF_004010195.1 Chiloscyllium plagiosum
AAAGAGCTGATGGATCAATTGGAGCAATAGCAGAGTGGCAAACCTTTCTGTGCCACTATTAATGTTTGCAATTGCTGAGCCAATACCCATTGATGAGGAAAAGTCAATCCTGTATGTAGAACCAGAATCCAAAGCTCTTCAATGGAGAAATTGGACAGTTAGTTGCCCTTCTCTAATTGCCTTAAGCTCTTTATTTGAGACTTTTCTAGACTGTGAAACACGTGTAAATTATTGAAGAAATGGGTTTTTCACATCTTTCATTTCCATGTTCCAGCCTGACTGTCAGTGGCTTGAAATCCTGACACTCCTATTCAAGTTTCTAAAAATGTTTTTATTCTGAACGTAAATGTTTGCTTCAATTGACTTAATGGCACTTGATGACCATTTGCAGCTCTGAAAACATCAACTGCTGAAAGTCCAAGGGAGCTGGTGTTTCTGCTTCTCCAGAAACTAAGAAGGTCATTGAAAAGTAAGCTGAACACAATGTGTGACTGTCTACTAACAGCTAGCAGATCTGGCTGCATTTGTGGAGTGTAAGCAAAGTTAATGTTTTTCGTTGAATGACTCATGCTCACAACTTCAGATCTCTCTGAAGAAGGGTCACTTGACTCCAGGTGAACTCTGCTTTCTCTCCACAGATGCTGCGAAATCTGTTGAGTTTCTCCAGCAACTTCTGTATTTCTTTCAGATTGTCAACTTCCACAGTTTGTTATTTTACATTAAAAAAATTATTGACTGGCATATAATCTTTTCTCTACCGTTAGTCTTGTAAAAAACCATTTTAGGTGAAGCTTGCAGTGAATGCTGCAGACCTGATGCTGGGACTGAAACCTGGAGGTTTTGGCGTATGCTAAGGATGGTATATTGCCAGCAGTGACCAATGAAAAGATTCTTCATTGATGAAGGGCTTTTGCCCGAAACGGCGATTTTCCTGCTCTTCAGATGCTGCCTGACCTGATGTGCTTTTCCAGCTCCATTCTAATCTAAAACGAAGAGACTCTTGCCAGGGTTACTCATCAGTTGACAGCGCAGCTTAGTTTCAAGAGTTGCTACTCCAGTAAGAGGGAGGACAGATCAACACATTTCTGAGCCCTACTGTTCATACTGATCATTGCTGAGGCTGCAAAGGTGGGCACAATCAGGGAAATGAGGGAGGCAGGTTTGAGAGATCATGGAGCGTCAAGATGTCAAAGAGAACTGGTCTATGTCAGCATTGCTTAGCAATGAAAAGGTGCCAGAGTCCCGCCCTGCCATTTTCTAAATCCTACCATCTCCCAGTTAAAAGCCAGTGAATAATTGAGCATGCATTAACACAAAGTCTTTCAATAATCATTTCCAGACCTTCAATATTCAGGCCTTCAGTTGGTCACTTCAAAGCACTGGACTGTGCAGTGAGGCTAAACATATTGAAAACACATTGACTAC
>NW_025196886.1:0-4996 GCF_004010195.1 Chiloscyllium plagiosum
ACAGATGGTGACATACTTTCTGAACTTTTCCAGCAAACTCTGATTTTATTTGATTTTCAACATCGGCAGTTCTTTTGCTTTATTTTTTTCTTATTTTCTACGAATATGATTTGGCTCAAGATTATGTTAAATGTTTTGAATATGACTGCGATCGAATGGCCAGATTGCACCAGCCCGCTACTGCTACTTGGTTCACGTGACCAATTCCTTTCAAATTGGTCACCGTGCCCTACAGCTGCACGGCATATAAATTAACAAAATTATGACATTCTCTCAGATTGGTAATCAGGAGTGAGGTTGTTTGAATTCTTGAAAAAGTAAGATAAACTGAAAAAATACCAGGATATTAAATGAGGAAACATAAGGGAAAGAGAGAATAGTGAATGATAGTGTTCTGGCAAAATTTAAATGTCATTACTCAAGATTCCGAAAATGCTATCATTCACAAACATACCACAATTTGGAATGTAACTTTTAGGACATGTAATGCAAGCAGATTGCAAAAACCTAGCCTGAAACTTTTGCTGCAACTGCTTTAGTTTGAATGAACGCATACATGGGCTTCAGTGCTGTAATAATCGCCTAAATTTCGAAGGAAATCCTTGCCTTCGAGGATACGTGGAGAAAATTCACTGATTCATCACAGTAATGGCAGGACTGTCCTCTGGAAGCATATAAGTACAATTATTCAATGCTCCATGGAGTTTCAATTAAGAGGTGAAGGGAATGTCTCCATTCACAAATTAATAATTCAGTAGAACTCGATACAGGGACACATGAATTGATGAACAAAGTGGGCAAGAACACGGACATACGATACAATAGCTACGGCAATTACTACGTGGAAAGTTTTGATTTCAGATTCACAGTGGAATTTCGTAATGATGTTTACTGTCCAGAATCACTGCTGGAATGACTAGAGCCCGACTGTGATGTATTTGAACTTCAGTAACCATGAGAAATAGCTGAGACTCACTCAGGTCATGGAGGTGTAGAGAAATTATATTTAAAAAGCAAAGAGTTCATCACGTAACTGTGAAATCTTTTGGTTATCCTCAGTGGTACCATTGTGTGTAATCCCTATCCTCATTCTCCACCAAAGACATGTGAAGAGGTTAGAAAAGGCACAGACGCTGCTTACTGAATATCAAGATATTAGCAAGCCCAGGGACGGGGTTTCCCAAGACAAAAAGACATCAGAAAGGATAGAAATAGTTTCATCGGCATGACAGACAGAATGAAGGAGTTTATTCACGAGATGTGGAAATGCTGGACCAGAAACACTCAAGTTTAAAAGTAAACAAAAGAGATTTTAACATAATGTGATTTTTGAAGTGACTAAATCGGGGAAATTCCTTCTTTCGAATAAATAGGCAACTTTAGTTCGAGCTTCAAAACTATTAGTGAATGATAAAGAAAAGATTGGATAAGAAGTTTCTTCCACTCAATAAAGTTACTGAAATCCTGAATGACTTTGCAGAAATAAAACGTAGATTTCTGATTTCGTAGTGTTTTAAAAGACGCACGAACAAACGTACAAGGAGGGAATTTACCATTGGAAAAAAGAAAACGTGTCGGTGTGGATTAATTTCGAATTTGGTTGTTTTCAGACACAAAGGCATTTCATGAACACGTACAGCTGAATAAGATTGAGTATAAAAAGTTCATGGATTTGAAAGAGGTAGCGTATTATTCAAGGTGAAGCATTCTAAATGGGGCTGATGTCCAAAAATAACTGCAGACAGAAGTTGCATCCTAATGAGTAGCAATTGAATCGTCACGTGGAGACGCAACACCTACTTTAAAGACTTGATCACATTCACATGATGTTAGATGTATTTCACGCTTTCTTATCTCCACCACAAGTAGACCCTGTTTTTTTTGTATTTTTAACCCTCTGTACTTCTCTGCAGCACACCATTTCAGCTGAAAGATGCTCAGACTAAAATTGAAAACAATATTCCGACGGTCCTATGCGATCAGTCTGTTTTTTTTTGATTATTACAATGACCATTGCGAGTTTGCAACAAACTGCATAACATGGGAACCAGCTCAACATCGATTTTCCCGGAATTTAATGCAGTGCACATGGGAAACGTCATCCATCTACTAAAAATGTTTGTTGATCAAGGTGTCATTATCCAGAAAAGGTAGTTTCTCAATCCACAAAAACTGGTTCTTTTCCAGAAACTTGACTTTGCTCAATATCACCTTCCATCCGTACCTCTAAACACGACAACAAATCGAAGCTGCTCCATGTAAAGCTCGAACTTAAAACTTCGGCAGAGCACAGCCCACAATACTGGCACAGAGATACCTTGCACTAGTAACCTGCAGGACTGAAGCGACACATTAACGCTTACCTCCACATTCCTGGCTGTACTTTAACTGTAAGGAACCGAGTTTCTCTGATTCCACAGCTGGTAACTGGCATTATGCGATCATCTTCACCAGTGGGTCTGACCCCGTTTGAGGAATTTGGTGAGCTACTCATTGCAAAGATGGGTAGTTTGTTGAAATGTTCAAATTCAACATTTGCATTCCCTGGCCCATGAGTCTTTTATTTTGTTTTTCATCGGTAGAAATGTTAAAATCGTCATCATGAACAGACTCAATGACAGATCTCCATTGTGTCTCTGGCATCAAATTCCAAAATATAAAGCCCCTCTGAATTCTTCCACCGCAGTCCGCTGTTTGGGAAGTGTTCCTGTTGTGGGAAATGCACTTCCCCGTGTGTCAACTGCTGCTCCCAGCATGCGCTCTGGCACTGCAATCATTTTCCTTCTGACACTTGCTCACTGTGTTGCTGAGATCTTTCAGTGACTTGGTGTCGTACAGTCCAGGAAAATGATTGCATTGTTGAAATCAATTGTCAGCTTAGAATTTTTAGTATTTTGAAATTGTCTGTCCTGTATGCAAGGGCGTGTCAAAAATATCTGCACAGAAGAAAGATATTCCAAATAATGACATTGAGCACTCTGCACTCTCCTCCAGTTTGGAAAACAATTCCTCACACACAACTTTAATCTCCTGCTGTCACCAGCTCTCCACTCCATTGACTTCAAATCTTCACAGAATTCAACAGATCTTGTTGCATAGCCATTTCTTCATTTTTGCTCTGATCACTGTGAGCAGAGTGTCACAGTAGGAGTGCGCTTTCCCCACACCCAGAGGTCAGACGATACTCTTGGAACCATACTGTGCTATTTATCATTTCACCAATACCAAGGAGAAATATCTATGGTGTGCATAATTTACGCAATTCACTTATTCATAAGATCAGATGGAATCTCGCAAGACTGACGAGGTGGCCGAGAGGTTAAGGCGATGGGCTACTAATCCAGTGTCCTTTACACGCGTGGGTTCGAATCCCACTCTTGTCGCTGTTTTCAATGTTGCTGTTTTTGGATGATCACATCTGTCTTATTGAAATTGGAACTCCAATAGTGTGTTTATATGCATCGACGCTATTATAAAGTTTCAAAGAATAATTTGATTTTGTTGCCTAAACTGGATTGAAATGTAGATTGAATTGGAATACTTAAAAGGAACTCCATTTTCTTTTCCAAGTCAATTACCCTGAACTTTTACTGTCTGAGTAGAGATCCAGGAAAACCAAATAACGAGGGATGCGAAGTGCATGTTTATGCAGTGGGATTCTTAATAAGTGTTTTGTCAGATGAAATCTGTAGCAGGTTGGGTAGAAGTGATTCGCCTTGGTGAAAAGAGCACAGAGAGACAGCACAAAACAATGGAGATATTTCAAAAGTGGCAGGGGCTGAGTGTCGGAGCACCCAATAACTGGCTGTAAATGCACAGTAGAGAATTACCGATGTGGGTGCCGTGCATGGGCACGGATAGACTTACACATTGGTCTCATCCTTTCCCTTGCTCTAGCCATTTGTGAAGGCTGGACATAAGACACATATAAACAAAAGATGTTGGAAACAAGCTCCCTCTCGTTATACACACACTTGATGCATCATATTGAACTATGAAAAACTGGAGAAGTCAGCAAGTTAACTGCAGGGACTGAATCTAAACTGTGGGTCAATAACCGCAGATTAATGCAGCATAAACATGAAATGATTGCAAGAGTCTTTAAACGCATGTCATTAACAGACGTTTCGTTCTAATACCCGTGTGGCTGAATGAAGCAGCAGTGAATCCCATTTTTACCCACAGTCTTAAGCACGCAGACACATTCCCCCAAGAGTGACACAGGCCTCTGGAGAAAACAAGCAGAAATTAAGATTTCACCCACTTGGTTGATATTGTCCCATTTCAGACTTCAACACCAGTGTCCAGTTACAGCAAAGAAAGAAAGCATTAAGCCTCTCCCGTCCCAGTATTCCTGACCCATTCTTTCCTCATCACCCTGTAGTTTGTACTTTTTCACCTCGTTCTTGCTGCAAAACGGATCATTGCTCACGCCCGGTTTTTTTACTGTCTTGCCGAACCGTAACGCTTGATGTCTTTGCTGTTTGAAGATCTGCCAATCTCAACCTGAGTACACCTAATGACCCTTCCTCAACAGCCTTCTGCGACAAGAAATAATATAGATGCAGAACTGTCTGAGACAATAAATGCTTCCTCATCTCTGTTTTAATTGTGAGATCCGCATTCTAATATGAAGTTAAAAATCGCACAACACCAGGTCATAGTCCAACAGGTTTAATTGGAAGCATTAGCTTTTGGAGAGCTGCTCCTTCATCAGGTGACTGTGGAGTACACATTTGTAAGATACAGAATTTATAGCAAATGGTTACAGTGTGATGTAACTGAAATTATAAATTGAAAAATAACTTGATTGTTTGTTAAGTCTTCCATCTGCTAGAATGACTACGTTAGGTTCATTTCTTTCTTATGTAAATCGCAAAATTTTCTTTTCATAGTTACACTCTCAGGTGAAATTTAACAATTAGTGTCAACCCAAATAATTTGTTGAAGATGTTCATCCCGATGTGCTGTGTCCGTGCCATAATGTTTAGACTGA
>NW_025196887.1:0-4997 GCF_004010195.1 Chiloscyllium plagiosum
CCACGCATTGGGCCCCCACGCATTGCCCCTCCACGCATTTTAAAAAAGGATCACCTTTACTGCAGCGTTCTTTCTCCATCCAAATCGAACAGGACCCTCACATAAATGCCCCCCAAAACACTTCAGCCCCTTCTCCCCTCCCTGTGTCTATATATATATCGATATATAACATTAAACATCACACAACACTAGCTTTTGGAGAATCCTGTTACACTATAACCTGGTGTTGTCCCAGTCCAACACCAGCATCTCTAACATCAAAAATATGAAGATCACCATTGAGCTTTTAACCAGACGCTTGTTCGAAACACACAGAGCAAGATCCCACGAGCAGCCGGGTAACTGCAGACAGATGGTGTGTGTCCCTGATGCTGGTTAAGGGTTTGATTCTGTCTCCTAGCAAGAGGGAGCAATCCTCCTGTTGAACAAATTCCAAACATTTCCCCCTTCCTTCTCTGTGCCCTGCTCACTCTGATCCCCGTCTTGTGCTCTCTCCATCTGAGATCTCGCTCCCTCTCTCCCTCTCTCCCTCTCTCTTTCTCTGTTCTCGCTGTCTCCATCTCTGATCTCTCTTCCCTCCCTCTCTGTTCCCACTCTTACTCTCTCCATCTCAGAGATATCTCTGTTCCTCCCCTCTCTCCCTCTATCTCTGAAATCTCTTCCTCTGTGTTTCCCCCCCTCTCACTGTCTCCATCTTGAAAATCTTTCTGTCTCTGATTTCTTGTGTCCGTATGCGCGTGCGTACGACAAGGAGACTGGACAATTTCTGATTATTCTGTGTCTGATGATTCCTCGCGGCAGAGGTGATTGAATTCTTTCTGTCTCTGTGTCGTCTCGAGCTTCAGCTCCTGGATCCAATCTCCTGTTCACCCCCAGGGTTAGGGAGAGTGGGGAAACACACTGAGAAATTAAAAACAAATCACTTTGAAATAAAATACAACAGTGGCACCAAAATCACAGCAAGATCCCACAGCTCTCTGCCTTCACCAATCTCCCATGTGACCCTGGTTCAATTTAATTATTGCAGAATGAATGAATGAATTGCCGACCATCACAGCGACATTGAAATACACAGACATCACCGCAGAGCAGAGGCTTGAGATATTAATAAACACGTACGCACAGCGAGATCCCACAAGCAGCAATCTAACCGTGGGTGATGCTGGTTAAGGGTTGACTTATTTGTGTCTAATACCAAGGACCCCAGTTACCTTAGCCCCAGCTTCAAACCTGTTCAAAAACGACAAGGCCGCAATCCGGCAGGACCTGGTTAACCAGAGGTCCCGGTAAAAGCCAGCACCCCCCCCCCCCTCCCCAGAGACAGGAGATTAAACCTCGGGGTAATACACAGACAAAACTCACCTGGGCCCAACAGGCTGCAGCCTGTCAAACAGGCCTCAGGACTGCGTTTCCTCCTCTGGAGGAAGCACTTGTCTGAAGGTTTCCTGCTCCCAAACACACACCTTTCAAATCCTCAGGTGGCCAGGAAGATCCCTTTGGGAGGAAAGAGGCAGCATTAATGGGAAGGCTGAGCAGGAAAATCTTTCACAGGGAGATAGCACAGCAAGATCCCAGCTTTTCACCTCTCAGTTAGACGACAATTTCTCAGCAACATCCAAACACAAACACGTCGGGTTGTGAGTTGAGTTTTCATGTTGAAAAGCTTTTGAAATGACGGTTTAGCTGATTAAAACCACTCACTGCCTGCAACGGTGGCATTAGGGCAATTAACGCATAGCAAGATCCAACAAGTGACAGTGCTGCAGAAGCTCCATAATCTGATCGTTTTTAATTCCAGTTTAATTATCTCCTGTCACCTCAGAATCAAATATTGCAGCTATTCCACAATTTCACACTGCCCCCCTCTCTCTCTCTCCTGTTTCTCTTGCTCTCACCATTTTCCATTTCTTTCTCTCACTCTCTTTCTCTCTGTGTCCAATTCGGTCATCCTGCCCTCTCTATGACCCACTTTCCTCTGAGAGGGTGACAATTCTTTCCAGAGGGTCAGATATTTTGGGTTAGAGTTCCCTCCCGAGGGAGTCCCCTCTCCCAGATCCTGGGGGTTTCATCTGTTTGTGTCACCAATGCTCCGGTTACTTTAACCCCAGGCTTCAAACCCGTGATCTGACAGGTCCCAGTTTACCAGAGGCACCGACAAACCAGGCTCCCACCCCCAGAGGAGATGAAACCTCGGGGGAAGAAACAGACCCCCACTCATCTGGGCCCCACGGGCTGCAGCCTAGCCAACAGGCCTCAGGCCTGTGCTCCCCGCCCTCTGGAGGTAGTTCTTGTCCAAGGCTTTCCTGGCCCCCAGGCATTTTGGATCTTCACTTTCCTGCTTTCCCAACCAAAGTTCCTCGGGATAAAAGAAAGAAGAGATGAGTTGGGCGGAGGGGGGGGGGGGCGGAGCGAGAGCAGTGTGATGCAAAATTACACAGCAAGATCCCAGGTTAAATACAATCCCACCACTCCCTTCCCCCACCCCCAATGCATGTCATAACCTCACAGCAACATCGAAATACAAAAAAAAATCATAAGAAAACAATTAACCAGTGGCTGGAAACATTATTAAACACGCCCACGCACACTGTCACAACCAGACAGGGAGGGCTGCTCACTCTCCATACAGAGAGAGAACAGAGTTGGAGAATGAATCTGACCATTTCCTTGCACACATTTATTCCGGGTGAGGGGTTAGTGAAGCCCACCCCTGCCCTCTCTGACACGTCACATCGTCTGTCAGTCTGCTCCCTGGTGAGGGCTCTGTCTGATTGACATGTTAATTCCTAGGACAGGAGCCTTGTGGGATGTTGCTGCCGACGGAGATGTTAATTCTGGGGCAACAAAGTGTCATCTTTCCCAGTTGCTACAACTCCCTTCATTGAAGCCTTATTAGTTGTTTCAGTGCAGTTTGAAAATATTAAAGATTAATCCCACACTAGCGTCTCAGAGCCTGACTGTATGTAGGCTTCCTGAGACACACACACGCTGGGAATGGAGAGGGGGATATTTGCTGAGGTTTTCTTGAGATTTTCCTGCTGTATGTGTGATTCCTAGAATTAATCTCTGTCTCTGTCCCTGTCTGTCTGTCTCTGTGTGTGTCTCCTCTCTGTCTCTGTCCCACTCTCTCTGTTCCTGTGTGTGTGTCTCTCTTTCTCTCTGTCCCTGTGTGTCCCACTCTCTCTCTCTCTCTCTCTCTCTCTGTCTTTTCTCTCTGTCCCTGTGTCTCTGACTCTCTCTATCTGTCCCTGTATGTGTGTTTCTCTCTCTCTCTATCTGTCTCTCCCTGCCCTGCTCTACATCCAGCCATTTCTAACTTGATTTGAGTCTTTTATTTCCTTTCCCTTTCTCAAAAATATTGGCTGAGTTTGTGAATTTAAATCATAGATCATGTGCCTGCCCCTCAACACCCACATTTCACTCTCACAGCTCCCCTGCCTTCACCACCCCCATACACACAGAGGCACACACACCCCGACACACACACAGACACAGACACACACTGACACACGCACACACAGACACACAGACAGACACAGACACACACTGACACACACACAGACACACGCACACAGAGACACACAGACAGACAGACACACACACACACACACACACACAAACAGAGACAGACCGACATGCACACATACATACAGGCACCAACACACAGACACACCCCAACACAGGACATGGGTACAGTGCACAGATTTAGTCTGGGGGGGAGAGTCAGTGAGGGTCTGAGCTCAAGTATCATCACAGAAATGTCTCTGTGTGAGAAAGATAGTGAGACCATGCCTCGTGTGTGTGTGTGTGTGAGAGAGAGAGAGATAGTGAGACCATACCTCTGTGTGTGTGATGTGTGGGTTTCCATCGGAGTGCCCAGTTTCCGTGTCAGTGCTGTCCCTCCATAATGCAACTGTGTATAAACCACGTGTTTATGTCCCTGTCCCAGTAATGATCCACAAACCATACACTGTCCCTCACTCTTATTTTCTCACACATGTACACAAACACACACCCTCACACACCACATTCAGTCCCTCACAGACATGCCCTTTCACACACTTGCAGACATCCACACTGACATGCACACACACACGCAGTCACTCACAAATGCACTCAAACATTTTCACACGCACTATCACAATCTCTCTCACACTCACACACAAACATGCACACGTGCACACTCTCTCTCTGTCTCTCTGACATACACACACTTTCACTCACTCATTCTCTCTCTCTCTCCCCTCTCTCACACACTCGCTTCCACATACTCTCTCAGTTACACACACTCTTACACACACACTCTCATACACACTTCTGACACACGCACCCCCACACACTCACTTTCACCATCTCATATATGCTAACTTTCAGACACTCACTCTCTCTCTCTCCAAAACTCTGTCTTTCTCACACACATTTGCAAAGTCTCTCACACATGCCCTCTCTCTCCCGTGCGCACTCACTCTCGTTCGCTTGTACACACACTCTCTCTCACATGCGCGCACACACTCATATGCACTCACTCTTTCCCATACACACACACTTCCTCTCTCTCACTTTCACACTTTCTTTCTCACACTCACACACACTCTCATGCATGAGCACATCATATCTCACACACGCTCATTCTCTTTCTCACTCACATTCGCACATTTTCTCTCTCATGCGCACACACTATATCATACACGCCCTCTCGCGCACACGCATTCTTTCTCTCTCACACACGAATTCTCTCTCTCTCACGCATGCATTCCCTCTCTCGCACACTCATTCTCTCTCTCTCATGCACGTATTCTCTCTCTCGCACACTCATTCTCTCTCATGCACGCATTCTCTCTCTCACGCACGCATTCTCTCTCACGCACGCATTCTCTCTCTCGCTCACTCTTTCTCTCTCTCACGCACGCATTCTCTCTCTCACGCACGCATTCTCTCTCTCGCACACTCATTCTCTCTCTCATGCATGCATTCTCTTTCTATCACACACATTCTCT
>NW_025196888.1:0-4998 GCF_004010195.1 Chiloscyllium plagiosum
TACCGAATTCACCATTTCACACACACTGCTGTATACTGAATTCACCATTTTACCCACACACTGTTGTATACTTAATTCAACATTTCACACACACACTGCTGTACACTGAATTCACCATTTCACACACACACTACTGTATACAGAATTCCTCATTTCACACACACACTGCTGTATACAGAATTCACCCTTTCACCCACACACTGCTATATACAGAGTTCACAATTTCTCACACACTCTGCTTAATACTGAATTCACCATTTCATTCACACAATGCTGTATACTGAATTCACCATTTCTCTCACATCCTGCTGTCTAATGAATTCGACATTTCATTCACACTTTGCTGTGCACTGAATTCACCATTTCACACACATGCTGCTGTATATTGAATTCACCATTTCACACACACACACTGCTGTATTCAGACTACACCATTTCACCCACACACTGCTGTATACTGAATTCACCATTTCACACACATGCTGCCGTATACTGAATTCACCATTTCACCTACACACTGCTGTAAACTGAATTCATCATTTCACACACATGCTGCTGTATACTGAATTCACCATTTCTCCTATACACTGCTGTCTACTGAATTCACCATTTCACACACATGCTGCTGTATACTGAATTCTCCATTTCTCTCACATCCTGCTGTCTAATGAATTCGACATTTCAATCACACCTTGCTGTGCACTGAATTCACCATTCCACTTAAACATTGCTGTGTTCAGATTTCACAATTTCACCCACACACTGCTGTATACTGAATTCACCATTTCACTTACACACTGCTGCATACTGAATTCACCATTTCACTCACACAGTGCTGCACACTGAATTCACTATTTCACTCACACACTTGCTGCTGTATACTGAATTCACCATTTCACTCAAACCCTGCTGTGTACTGATTTCATCATTTCACCCACACATGCTTCTGTATACTGAATTTACCATTTCACTCACACACAGCTGTAAACTGAATTCTCCACTTCACTCACACACTGCTGTACACTGAATTCATCATTTCACTCACACACTGCTGTGTACTGAATTCACCATTTCAGTCACACAGTGCTGTACACTGAATTCACCATTTTACGCACACACGGCTTTATACAGAATTCACCATTTCACTCACACAATGCTTTATACTGAATTTAAATTTTCACTCACACCTTGCTGTAAACTGAATTCACCTTTTCCCTTAAACAAAGCTGTATACTAAACTCACCATTTCACTCACACACTGCTGTAAACTGAATTCTCCATTTCACACACACACTGCAGTTTTCTGAATTCACCATTTCACTCACACACTGCTGTTAACTGAATTCTCCATTTCACTCACACACTGCTGTACACTGAATTCACCATTTCACTCACACACTTGCTGCTGTATACTGAATTCACCATTTCACACACACACTACTGTATACAGAATTCACCATTTCACACACACAGCTGTACACTGAATTCACCATTTCACTCACACACTTGCTGTTGTATACTGAATTCACCTTTTCACCCACACACTACTGTATCCAGAATTCACCATTTCACACACACTGCTGTATACTGAATTCACCATTTCACCCACACACTGTTGTCTACTGAATTCACCATTTCACACACACTCTGCTGTATACTTAATTCAACATTTCACACACACACTGCTGTACACTGAATTCACCATTTCACACACACACTACTGTATACACAATTCCTCATTTCACACACACACTGCTGTATACTGAATTCACCATTTCACCCACACACTGCTATATACAGAGTTCACCATTTCTCACACACTCTGCTTAATACTGAATTCACCATTTCATTCACACCTTGCTGTGTACTGAAGTCACCATTTCACTTACACACTGCTGCATACTAAATTCACCATTTCACCCACACACTGCTATAAACTGAATTCAATATATCCCCCATACACTGCTATATACTGAATTCACCATTTCACTTCCACACTGCTGTATACTGAATTCACCATTTGACTTACACACTGCTGTAGACTGAATTTTCCATTTCACCCACACACTGCTGTATACTGAATTGACCATTTCACTTACCCACTGCTGTGTACGGAATTCACCATTTCACTTACACACTGCTGTAGACTGAATTCACCATTTCACCCACACACTGCTGTCTACTGTATTCACCACTTCATCCAAACACAGCCGTCAACTGAATTCACCATTTCACTCACACATTGCTGTATACTGAATTCACCTTTTCCCTTACACACTTCTGTCTACTGAATTCTCCATTTCACTCACACCCTGCTGTGTACTGAATTCACCATTTCACTCACACACTGCTGAAAATTGAATTCACCATTTCACACACACACTGCTGTATACTGAATTCATCATTTCACTCACACACTGCTGTGTACTGAATTCACCATTTCAGACGCACACTGCTGTACACTGAATTCACCATTTCACTCACACACTTGCTGCTGTATACTGAATTCATCCCCTTACACACTTCTGTCTACTGAATTCTCCATTTCACTACACACTGCTGTAAACTGAATTCTCCATTTCACACACACACTGCAGTTTTCTGAATTCACCATTTAACTCACACACTGCTCTTAACTGAATTCTCCAATTCACTCACACACTGCTGTACACTGAGTTTACCATTTCACTCACACACTTGCTGCTGTATACTGAATTCACCATGTCACCCACACACTACTGTATACAGAATTCACCATTTCACACACACTGCTGTACACTGAATTCTCCATTTCACACACACACAGCTGTACACTTAATTCACCATTTCACTCACACACTGCTGTAAACTGAATTCACCATTTCACCCACATACTACTGTATACAGAATTCCTCATTTCACACACACACTGCTATATACAGAGTTCACAATTTCTCACACACACTGCTTAATACTGAATTCACCATTTCATTCACACAATGCTGTATACTGAATTCACCATTTCACTCTCACCTTGTTGTAAACTGAATTACCTTTTCCCTTATACACAGCTGTATACTAAACTCACCATTTCACTCACACACTGCTGTAAACAGAATTCTCCATTTCACTTACACACTGCAGTTTCCTGAATTTACCATTTCACTCACACACTGCTGTAAACTGAATTCTCCATTTCACACACACACGTCTGTACACTGAATTCACCATTTCACACACATGCTGCTGTATACTGAATTCTCCATTTCTCTCACATCCTGCTGTCTAGTGAATTCGACATTTCAATCACACCTTGCTGTGCACTGAATTCACCATTTCACACACATGCAGCTGTATACTCAATTCACCATTTCACTTACACGCTGCTGTATATTGAATTCACCATTTCACACACACACACTGCTGTATTCAGACTACACCATTTCACCCACACACTGCTGTATACTGAATTCACCATTTCACACACATGCTGCTGTATACTGAATTCACCATTTCACTTACACACTGCTGCATACTGAATTCACCATTTCACTCACACAGTGCTGCACACTGAATTCACTATTTCACTCACACACTTGCTGCTGTATACTGAATTCACCATTTCACTCACACAGTGCTGCACACTGAATTCACTATTTCACTCACACACTTGCTGCTGTATACTGAATTCACCATTTCACTCACACAGTGCTGCACACTGAATTCACTATTTCACTCACACACTTGCTGCTGTATACTGAATTCACCATTTCACTCACACAGTGCTGCACACTGAATTCACTATTTCACTCACACACTTGCTGCTGTATACTGAATTCACCATTTCACTCACACAGTGCTGCACACTGAATTCACTATTTCACTCACCCACACACTGCTGTATACTGAATTCACCATTTCACGCACATGCTGCCGTATACTGAATTCACCATTTCACCTACACACTGCTGTAAACTGAATTCATCATTTCACACTCATGCTGCTGTATACTGAATTCACCATTTCCCCCATACACTGCTGTCTACTGAATTCACCATTTCACACACATGCTGCTGTTTACTGAATTGTCCATTTCTCTCACATCCTGCTGTCTAATGAATTCGACATTTCAATCACACCTTGCTGTGCACTGAATTCACCATTCCACTTAAACATTGCTGTGTTCAGATTTCACAATTTCACCCACACACTGCTGTATACTGAATTCACCATTTCACACACATGCTGCCATATACTGAATTCACCATTTCACCCACACACTGCTGTAAACTGAATTCATCATTTCACACACATGCTGCTGTATACTGAATTCACCATTTCCCCTATACACTGCTGTCTACTGAATTCACCATTTCACACACATGCTGCTGTATACTGAATTGTCCATTTCACCCACACACTGCTGTATACTGAATTCACCATTTCACTTACACACTGCTGCATACTGAATTCAACATTTCACTCACACAGTGCTGCACACTGAATTCACTATTTCACTCACGCACTTGCTGCTGTATACTGAATTCACCATTTCACTCAAACCCTGCTGTGTACTGATTTCATCATTTCACTCACACATGCTTCTGTATACTGAATTCACCATTTCACTCACACACAGCTGCAAACTGAATTCACCATTTCACTCACACACTTGCTGCTGTATACTGACATTTCAATCACACCTTGCTGTGCACTGAATTCACCATTCCACTTAAACATTGCTGTGTTCAGATTTCACAATTTCACCCACACACTGCTGTATACTGATTTCATCATTTCACTCACACATGCTTCTGTACACTGAATTCACCATTTCACTCACACACTGCTGTACACTGAATTCACCATTTCACTCACACACTTGCTGCTGTATACTGAATTCATCATTTCACTCACACACTGCTGTGTACTGAATTCACCATTTCAGTCACACAGTGCTGTACACTGAATACACCATTTTACGCACACAAGGCTTTATACTGAATTCACCATTTCACT
>NW_025196889.1:0-1565 GCF_004010195.1 Chiloscyllium plagiosum
TGTGTTTCGAAGGTCATTTCCCATGGGGACGGACTCTCCTAACAATATATTTCATCTGCTTTATAAATTCATACAACAGTCAGCATGCTTTCCACGTAACAATCAAAAACATGCACTTATTTTATGGTTATCAGTATCCAATCACAATTAGTCATTTTGGTTATTTCACTTGTCTCGCCTTATTGTCTTCAGCCAAAGACAGCTTCCAAATACTTGTCTCATTATAAAATACAATTTCTAGCAGAGAACGTTTTTATCCTCAGCCGTTATCATGACCCTTATCTCAAATATACATTTTTCCTTGTCATGAATGTTTCTCTTGCCCTTTGTCTGTGACTGATCCTGTGTGTAACAGTTACACAGTCTCCCACTCAGTTGGCTTGTGATGCAGAGGGAGGCCACCAGCGCAGGTTCAATTCCCCACACTGACTGAGGTTACCATGAAGGGGATGCTCTCTCAACCTCACCCCATCACCCGAAGTGTGGTGACATTCAGCGTAAACCACCATGAGTGGTCTATCTAATGACCGTTCTTTGGGACTCTATTCTATCAATGTTACCATTTTAATTTATTTTTTAAAACATTTTTTACTGAAACATAGATCCTTACTATTATATTAAACCAATAACAAAACAACTCAAATAACTGAACAAAATTACACCCATGTGAATGTGCATACAAAACAAGTTAAAGTCTCTTAACAGACAGAGGAAAAACAAAACCAATCAATAAATAATAAATAAATAATACGGCTCAACATAACAAAGTGATAGTTCTTGTTCTTCGAGAGCATTAACTGATGCACATTCATATGTTCACAATTCTTCCTATTAGATTCATTAAACAATATCGTCATGGCTATATAAAAGCCCTTTTTAGATTGGCAGGAAAACCTGCATTGCGGTAATCCAAAAAGGGCTACCATATCTTATATAAATCTCCGCTTTTTGGTGCAACATACTGGTGAGAAAGTCCAAAGGGATATTCGCCATGACGAGCTTACGACGACCCAACAGATCCAGGGGGGCTTCAGAAATGCAACACAACAGAACATTTTTCCTGGCATAGGAAGTATAGGGGAGATACTAAACGAGTATTTCGCATCAGTATTTACTGGGGAAAAGGATATGGAAGATATAACATGTAGGGAAGCAGATGGTGACACCTTGCAAAATGTCCATATTACAGAGGAAGAAGTGCTGGAGTCTTAAAACGGGTAAAGGTGGATAAATCCCCAGGACCTGATCAGGTGTACCCTAGAACTCTGTGGGAACCAGAGAAGCGATTGCTGGGCCTCTTGCTGAGATATTTGTAATATGGATAGTCACTGGTGAGGTCCTGGAAGACTGGAGGTTGGCTAACGTAGTGCCACTGTTTAAGAAGGGTGGTAAGGACAAGCCAGGGAACTATAGACCAGTGAGCCTGACGTTGGTGTTGGGAAGTTGTTGGAGGGAATTCTGAGGGACAGGATGTGCATGCATTTGGAAAGGCAAGGACTGATTAGGGATAGTCAGCATGGCTTTATGCGTGGGAAATCATGTCTCACAAACTTGATTGAGTTTTT
>NW_025196889.1:1615-3124 GCF_004010195.1 Chiloscyllium plagiosum
CTTTAATAAGTTTGCAGATGACACCAAAATTGGAGGTACAGTGGACAGTGAAGCAGGTCAGCTCAGATTGCAACAGGATCTTGACCAGATGGGCCAATGGGCTGAGAAGTGGCAGATGGAGTTTAATTCAGATAAATGCGAGGTGCTGCATTTTGGGAAAGCAAATCTTAGCAGGACTTATACACTTAATGGTAAGGTTCCAGGGAGTGTTGCTGAACAAAGAGACCTTGGAGTGCAGGTTCATAGTTCCTTGAAAGTGGAGTCGCAGGTAGATAGGATAGTGAAGAAGGTGTTTGGTATGCTTTCCTTTATTGGTCAGAGTATTGAGTGCAGGAGTTGAAAGATCATGTTGCAGCTGTACAGGACATTGGTTAGGCCACTGTTGGAATATTGCGTGAAATTCTGCTCTCCTTCCTATCGGAAAGATGTTGTGAAACTTGAAAGGGTTCAGAAAAGATTTACAAGGATGTTTCCAGTGTTAGAGGGTTTGAGCTACAGGGAGAGGCTGAATAGGCTGGGGCTGTTTTCGCTGGAGCATCTGATGCTGAGGGGTGACATAATAGAGATTTTAGAAATAATAAGGGCCATGGATAGGGTAAATAGGTAAAGTCTTTTCCCTGGGGTCAGGGAGTGCAGAAGTGGAGGGCATAGTTTCAGGATGAGAGGGGAAAGATACAAAAGATACCTACGGGGCAACTACTTCACACATAGAGTAGTAAGTGTATGGAATGAGCTGTCAGGTGAAGTGGTGGAGGCTGGTACAAGTAGGCATTTAAGAGGGCAGAGGATGAGTATATGAATAGGAAGTGTTTGGAGTGTTATGGGCCGGGTGCTGGAAGGTGGGACTAGATTGGTTTGGGATATGTGGTCAGCATGGATCGGTTGGATCGAAGGGTCTATTTCCATGCTGTACATCTCTATGACTCTATTACTTGTATTAATCTCTGTTTTTCTGGTGAACCATACTGGTGAGGAGGTCCAAAGTTATATTCTCTTTGATGAGCTTACAAAGATCCAACAGTCCCTTGGATTTTCAGACAGCCAACACAACAGAATATTTTTTTCCGAGCACAGAAAGTAAGAATATAATATTTTTCCCATGTGCATCTGTGTAAGATACTCTGTGCAGGCCCAGGAAAAGAGAAACCGTGTCCATCTCAAATTCGGTCCCCAAGACCCACTCTAGCACACCTAACACAGCGATCCAATATATACAAAGCCTGCAGTAGGACCACATGCAATGAGTAAGAGTGCCTGTCGTCATTTTGCATATTTTGCATGCTGAAGATAATCCCACACTGAATTTTGTGAGAAGATCTGGTGTCAGAAGAATTTTCAACTGCATGGAATGGTTCCTATTACAGATCAAAATCCTTCGAGCATTTTCACAAACATCCTCCCATGTCTCCAAAGAGATCTATACCCCCCAACTCTCTCGCACAGATGTCACGAAGCTGCACAGTCTTGTCTGAGGGGACACACTTCAACAAATGATAAAGGGTACTAACA
>NW_025196889.1:4046-4998 GCF_004010195.1 Chiloscyllium plagiosum
CTTTGTAAAATTAATCTTATCGCCCAGAAAGGCAACAAGTGAATTAACGCATTGCATCACATGAACTACCGAAATTACGGGATTTGACAAAAACATAAGACAATCATCTGCATACAGTGTAATTGTGAGAAACAAAGCTCACTCAGTTCAATAATTTCAGCCCGAGACAAGATCTGAATCAGTAGTGTCATTTATTTTACCCTTGCAAAAGAGTGCGATGTCCACTGTCTACAAGGCAGTGACACATACACACACACTGAATTCAATGAATACACGATATTTATGTAATTTGGTTATTTTTTTATCCCATTGCTCCTCCACGTTTACATCTTCCACTTCTCTAAGACCGGCACCCATTACTCCTGTTTATCTCTTGCCTTATCGGGCCTTGTCTGTACCAAAATGCTTAATTCTGGCCTCACAAGGCCATTTGACCACATCCCGCTGTGGCCCATTGTTAAGTATATCCTTTCTTCACCATTATCTACTCCCTCCATCTGTGCTTTCCCCAGCCATACTGATCCTTACGACCTTTTAATTGGGGTTTGTTCCTGTGTTTCTGTAAAAGTGGGACACAGAATCTTATAACATCCTCACAGCACCTTATCTATTTGTCTGTAACATCTACCTTTTGTTTTGCAGTTACGTTTCATTCTTGCATACAATTTTAGCTAATACAAAAACAATTATGTATTTCCTCCACATAGTTTGCATTCTAGTTGACTCAGCTCTTGGCTGAAACAATTAGACACTGGTTTGAGTTCATTTACCTTGCATAAGTAATTATAATTGCAGAAATAACACTACTTTACCTATATCCCCACAGTAATCTTACATGACTTCTGGCGCAGACATGTTGACATCCTTACGGATGGCGGCCAGTGGCTCAATCACCAACGTAAACTATAATGATGAAAGATGTCAACCTTGTCGGCTGCCTGGAGAAACATTA
>NW_025196890.1:0-2700 GCF_004010195.1 Chiloscyllium plagiosum
GAATAGTCCTACCAGGGCGCTTGTCAACAGTGTGAACTGGGCAGCCCCACATTTGCTTAAGTCTTCTAATAAGTAATTGCTCTAAATTGGTTTTGGTGTTGTGCGATGTCTCCTCAGTCCCAGCTGCAAGTTTGTAATGGCTGGCGTGTATCCACGTGGCTGTTCCGGAGATCCGAACAGCTATCTGTGCTGTAAGGCGTCCTTGAAACGGTCCCAGCCACCTCTTCGCCTTCCTGTTTTCCCTCCTGAACTCTTTTGCCACTATTCAGGCTCCAGGTGATAGATTGTGCATCTTCCCTTCTGCTGATTGGGGTAGTGCTGTCTTCACTTGATTCTGTATTTGTGACAGAAGTGTAGAGAGTTTCATGCAGTAACACAACATCTCATCCTCACAGTGGCCTGTTATCTGGCTTGCCTTACGTCTCGGGACAATTCCTGTGTTTGGCGGCCTACCAAACAATATCTCAAACGGACTAAGATGAGCTCTCCCTCTCCTCCTAGATCTCATACACATTAGCACAATTGGAAGTGCCTTTGTCCATGCCATCCCTAGTTCCACACAGCATTTGTTCAATTTATTTTTTTAGGTAGAATTTTCTCTTTCCGCTGCCCTACCGCTCGTTTGGTGGTAGGCACAGTGTTATCTCATGTTTATTCCCAAATACTCACTAATCTGCTGTAGGGCATTGTGGACAAATAGTGTCCCACTGTCACTACTACGCCTAGAGTGTACGTTTGCTCGCTGAGCTGTAGGTTTGATATCCAGACGTTTCATTACCTGGCATATGGAGGTTAATGGGCTAGTGTAGGTTAGGTGGGCTTGGATCGGCGCACATCGAGGGCGAAAGGGCCTGTACTGCGCTGTATTTTTCTATGTTTATGTTCTCGGTAACATCATCAGTGACAAATTCCAAGTGAAGAGAAGCTGTTGTCTCCTGCTTTCTAGTTATATGTTTGTCCAGGATGGGGTTCCTGGGGTTTGTGGTGATGCCATTTCCTGTTCGTTTTCTGAGGGGTTGACAGATGCTATCTAGATATATGTTTTTTTATGGCGTTGTGGTTGGAGTGCTAGGCCTCAAGGAAATCTCTGGGCATGTCTTTTCTTAGCCTGTCCCAGGTTAGATGTGTTGTCCCAGTCGAAATCGTGTTTTTGTTTCATCCGTGTGAAGGGCTATGAGGGAGACAGGGTCGTGTCTTTTTGTGGGTAGCTGGTGTTCGTGTATCCTGGTGGCTAACTTTCTTTCTGTTTGTCCTATGCTGTGTTTGTGGCAGTCCTTGCATGGAATTTTGTATATGACGTTGGTTTTGTCCATGGGTTGTACTGGGTCTTTTAAATTTGTTAGTTTTGTTTGAGACTGTTGGTGGGATTCCGAGGGGTCTTAGTAGTCTGGCTGCCACTTCTGAGACTTCATTGATGTATGGAAAGGTCGATAGGGTTTCTGGCTATGTTAGGTCTACTTGTCGTGGTTTGTTCCTGAGGAATCTGTGGACTGTATTTTTTAAGTATCCGTTCTTCTTGAATACGTTGTATAGGTGGTTCTCCTCTGCTTTCCGAAGTTTGTCTGTGCTGAAATATGTGGTGGTTCATTGGAATAGTGTTCTGATACAGCTTACGTTTTGCGTATTGGGATGGTTGCTGGTGTAGTTAAGTATTTGGTCAGTGTTTGTCGGTTTGCTGTATAGGCAGACAAACCAGAGAATTCCAAACACAACGCCATAAACAAACATATAGATCTATTTACCATCTGTCAACCCCTCAGAAAACGAATAGGAAATGACATCACCACGAACCCCAGAAACCCCATCCAGGACAAACAAATAAATAGAAAGCAGGAGACAACAGCTTTGCTTCACTTGGAGGTCGCCACTGATGATGTTACCTAGGTAATGAAACGTCTGGATAACAAACGTACAGCTCAGCGAGCAAACCTATAACCTAAACCTCAACCGGAGCTATAAACCTTCACAAACCTTGGGGCTACTAAGCCTCTCAGGGATGCTCCATCTCGGAATTATTTCAGTTAGGAAAGCTTTGGTTACTGCACTGGCATTCTATTTTGCCGTGGGGAACGCTTGCACCCATTTGGAAAACATATCAACTATTATCAGACAATACCTTTTTCCTTCGCAGTGTGTTACTTTGGTAAAATCCAGTTGTAAATGTTCAAACTGTTTTTGGGGTTTCGGAAGTGCTACATGACTCATCTGTATTCCCCTCCCCACATTATTGTGTCACAGATAACACATCGTTCACAATATTTCTGGAAGTAATGAGTAAATCCCTCAGTGTACCACTGAGCTGAAATGCTGTCATATCTTCCCTCTTTTGACACATGTTCCTTACCGTGTGTGAGTTTGGCATAGAATGGAAGTAATGATCGTGGCTGAAAAGGTTTAACATTGGGGCCACACCATACTCCTTACCTCAAACTGCACTCTGCTTTTTCCCACTCAAACGTGTCTTCAAGCCTGGACTTCGACTGTGACTCCCGTACATCTGCTGTTTGGGTAAGGATTTTTGTAATTCCCATGTCAAACTGATCATTTACCGGCTGCTGGGCTGCCGTCCTTCCCGCTGAGTCTGCCCTTGCATTCCCTTGAGAAACGGAATCGTTATTTTTCGTGTGGGCATCATATTTACACACAGCGATTGATTAAGGCAATACGGCTGCTTCCAAGAGGTCAGAAATCTGATCACGG
>NW_025196890.1:3451-4998 GCF_004010195.1 Chiloscyllium plagiosum
CTGAATTACTTGCACTCTGTCTTGACCAATGGCCTTCCCTTGTTCAGATATGAAGTGACTGAAGAACTTCACCTGTTGTTGCATAAATCGAAGATTTGCGAGACTGGCTTTGTGCCCTTCCCTCGTGCAATGCAAAGGAATCCTTCTCACAGTGTTCCTCTGTCGGTGCTCCTGTTAAGCAATCGTCTACAGACCCAGGGGTGAAAACAAGAGTCTCCAGACTCTTGCGAAGAGCCTCATTATATATGGTGGGTGACTCACAGTAACATTGACAAAGTCGTGTGAACTCATAAGATTTCTCTTTGAATGAAAAAGCGAACCAGAATTGACTATCTGGATGCACCGTTACACTAAAGAACATATTTGCTAAATCCACTGCAGGGGACCATTTACTGTACGGTGGAAATTGAACTGATACAGTATGGGGTTTGGTAACATTTGATGCGCGCGGGACAACACTGTTATTGACTGCCTGCAGGTCATGAACATACCTGCATTCCTCTGGTTCACTTAGAATTTTTGCCTTTTTGATCAGAAAAATGGGCCTTCTCACCGGTGAGTTTACACAGGGGATTATCTCTCTCGCCTTTGGGAAGGATTGAAAGACTGGAGTAACTACGTCCATGGCCTCGGGTTTTAACGGGTATTGTGCCCTGCAATGAAGATACTCCGACTTCGTGGTTACTCGTATTGATTCACAACCTCGTATATGCCCCACATCCTATTTGCCTTTTACCCATAATTCATTTGGGACCGCTATTAATCTTGGGTCTGAGAAGTTTATCTTAGGGAAACGCTAGGCCAGCCTTCTAGGCTCTTCAGGGCTAGCGGGGGTTACCTCGAATGTTCTATTGCCTGAGTTAGACAAATTAATTTCTTCCTATATGTCCGCACATCTGCATTGAACCACATACCCACATCGTCCCAGAACACCCAACATTTCGTTCTTTATGCCTTTAGTACCAATGGCCCCAAATCCTGCCATCAGTCACTGGACACCTTCGCCAGTGACACGCGAGGAGCGAAGCCTTCCACATCAAAAATATAGAGTTTACTTGCCGTCGCAGGTACTTTATATAAGTTCACACTGACTGCACATCTGCCATCCCTTCAGTAAAATTCGCACAATAACAACTGACCTGGTGTAACCAATCTCCTGAACAAATACTTCTCTTATGGTTCCTCAAGGCTATCGTGGTGTATGTGTGCTGTGTAGTGCAGCATATTCCCACAAAACAAAAATCGGTGTTAATAGGATTAACATGGTTACCTGCTTCCAGGACGAGTAATTGCTCACTGAACTCATTGCTCTCTGGTTTAATCGCCACTCATAGACATACAGCAGGGGTCGTAGGTTGTATTTTGCAGTTTACACTTGTGAATCTTCCCTTTGAATTGCCTGCAAGCCCGTCGGAGTACTGAGCAAATGCAACCCCAGTCTCACTATGAGATCCCGAGCCATCAAATGTAAAGGACAGAATTCCGCTAACAACATTGAGAATTAGAATGTATATACATTACTGATTTCACACAATAGGGGTGCGGTA
>NW_025196891.1:0-4999 GCF_004010195.1 Chiloscyllium plagiosum
CTGGAATTGAAGAGTCTCGTGATGACCTGAATCCATTGTGTGGAAAATCCCGTCTGATTCATTCATGCCAGTTCGGGAAGCAAACTGTTATATTCATCTGCTCTATCCCACAGGAGACTCCGGATGGATAATACCGTGGTTGACTCTTAAATGTCCTCTGGGAAATAACTGATGTACGAGGCATGAATGTCCTCTGGGAAATAACTGATGTACGAGGCATGAATACATTTATTTTAAAAATCCCACTTTCCCATTCATGTTTGGAATCAACTGTCCATTAACTGTTGCAAACGTACCCTCATCCATCACTTCCTCAGCAAGTTAATTGCACACGTAAAACACCTTCCTTAAAAATGCCTCACATGACCTTTTAAAAAAAACTCTCTTTTCATCTTAAACAGATGCCCTCTCGCCTTGAAATCCCCATCCTGGGTAAAGGTAGCTATCGTTAACTCTAACTTGCCTCTCAATAATTCATAAACTTCTGTCAGGTCACCGTTCAAACCCCTAACCTAGAGTGAAAACAGTCTCAACTAGGAGACAGTGAGAACTGCAGATGAGAGATCAGAGTCGAGAGTGTTGTGCTGGGAAAGCACAGCAGGTCAGACAGCATTTGAGGAGCAGGAAAAAAAGATGTTTCGGGTAAGAGCCTGCTGAACGACACGCGCAAAAAAAAAGAATTCCTGCTCTTCGGATGCTGCCTTACCTGTTGTGGTTTTCCAGCACCCCGATCTCGAATCTGAAAATAGTCTCAGCCTATCCAGCTTTTCATTATAATTCAAACCTCCCACACACGGCAACATGCGTGTGTACTTTTCTGAACCTGCTCCAACGGAATAATATCATTGCTACAACTGGGCGACCAGAACTGGACATAATATATCAGAAGAGGCCTCATCATTGTCCTGCAAACCTTCAGCATAACGTCCCAACTACCATACATAAAAGACTGAACAATGAAGGGAAGTATGTGAAATACCTTGTACCATCTTGTCTGTAGGTGATGCAAACTACAAGGAATTATGCACCTGCACCCCTGGCTTCCGTGTTCTCCAACACTACGCAAAGCCCTATTCTTGTTGTTGTACCAAAATGCAATACCTTCCATTTGTCCAGATTGAATGCCATGTTACATTTTTCAGTCCAACGACTCATTAGATTAAGATCCTTTTGAAACTTAGATAATCTTCCTCACTGTCTACAATTCTGGTGTCGCCTGCAAACCTACGAAGCATGCCTGCAGTGAGTTCCACTGTATTCTCATATAGATCAATGATTCATATTTACTTGTAGTGGCCGTGATTTAGCAGTGTCACCGGTTGTGTCACTGTGCGAGTATCTGTACGACCGCATTCCCATCCCGACTTCCAGTTGGATTTTCGCGACTGCGCCACTCAGTTCCTCTGATTCTGGGGTTGGGAATTGGGACTATGTGGCAGCAGTGGTGACTGCCTTGTGGGGGGAAACTGGTGAAGGATCCGATGTTAAACTGCATTGCTATTGAAGCATACATTTCAACAACAACTCCACTGTCCACGGAGTTTTCGATGTTTTGGAGAAATCTATTTACCTCAGCCTTCAGCATATTAATGATGGAATCACCACAGCCACTGGGGAACCGATATTAAACGGTCAGCCCATTCTGAGTTCCCACATATCTGCCACTGTTCGCTTAGCACTGATATTGTTCATTTGGTGCTCTGCCTAACATTTCCTATGAGACTGTATTCATTGCGCGTGTCTGTGGAATGCCGTGACCGTATAGTGGTTAGTACTCTGCGTTGTGGCCGCAGCAACCTCGGTTCGAATCCGAGTTACGGCACTAATTGCTCTATCTGCCCCAGTTTTTGTGAAACACAAAGGAATCAGTTGCTTTAACATGGTAATTTTCTCCAAGGTGATGATCTTTTCCCTTCAGATTCTGCTCGCTCACATCTCTGTGTTTCATATGTCAAAATTCAAATCCACCCGTTCTCAGAGATTTCTCTCGCTCCTTCGATCACTAAATGAACTTTCCGTCCCACACCCCCATTTCATTAATTTAGAGATGCCGGTGTTGGACTATGGTGTACAAAGTTAAAAATCACACAGTTTAGGGTCTACCAGGTTTAACTGAGCAAAAGTTTTGGGAGCGCTGCTCTTTCATCATGTGGTTGTGGAGTCATTTCCTATTTCATTAAGGCACTGCAGAATCTAACACTGACTCTCATATTGATACTGTTCACTCCGTGCTGCTGTGGTCAATGTGGCTGGGTGAACGTGCCCCAACCCCACCATCGGGACCTGCAGACCAGTTGATCCATTTGCTTACCGCTGTTGTGAGGCCAATCCTCAGGTAGCAGCTTTTACTGATATGAACTTGCGATTATTGGGGGTCAAGCTCAGGAAAATGACACAGGACAATATCGCGGAAAAGCGACTTCATTTGGGAATGATTAGTTTCACGGGTTTTCTGCAATGGCTGAGCCCTCTTACCACTGGACTGTTAACTCAGACACCAAGCAAATGAACCAGGGACCCGGGTTTGACTCCAACCATGCCAGGTGTTAGAATTTAGATTCGATAAATATCTGGAATTACGATCTAATAACATCTATAAATCCATGGTCAATTGTTGAAAAAACAAAACCATCAGGTACACTGACGTCCTTTGAGGAAGGAACCTGATATCCTTACCTGGTCGGGCCTCGATGTGACTCCAGACTCACTGCAATACGGTTGAGTCTCAACTGCCCGCTGTGCAATTAAGGATTGCAATCAATACTGCCGAGCCAGCGACGCCCTCATACTGTAACAGAATAGAAAAAAAAAGTTAATTCGGTTTTAGCTAGAGTACTGTGCGCAGTGCTGCAATTCACAGTATAACAATGATGTGATCGCATTGGGAACGTTACAGCAGAGATTCACTGGAATATTGCCTGGGCTGAAGAGTTTCAGTTATGTGGAGAGATTGGACAGACTTGGGTTGTTTGTTGCAGTGCAGAGGAGATTGGAGAAGACATGACTGAGATGCATAAAATAATGAGGGATATGGATAGGATAGACTGAAATAAGCTTTTGTTATTGATGGAGGGATCGAACACTGGGGCCAAGAGATTTTGGGAAAAGGCAGAAAGTTGAGTATATGCGCGGAAATGGTCAGAGAGTTGGAAACTCTTTTAACCTGAAAAAAAATTCAGATGTGAATTTGTGATGCCAAGACATATATGACTATGCGCTAAATAATGGAAAACTTGATTTAGGTCGTTAAGCAGTTGTGTTGGACAAGTGCAGCCACAACAGGCTGAAGGGTCTCCTTCGATGTTGTCGTCCTCCACAGTATTATGGTTAGTGTCCCCGCCTGTCACAGGGCTCAATTCTCCGCTGGGGGCATCGTAAAGGTTTTAAACCAGTGGCTCCGTTCCCCAGTGAAGATTATTCATGCTTGGCCTTCCATTCTCGATTGGATATGTCACAGGAAGGACAGTGCTGTCTGAATCAGCTGGGGAAGGACTGCAGCTCCTGGGGAGTGTGTCAGTGAAAGTGCAAACATGTAACTTCAGCAAACTGCACATTGTGTTTGTGTTGGAATGAAAACCATTTTATAGAGTTGTTCCTGACTGATGTGTTTAATTACTTAAAGCAGGAATCTGAGGAAGAAAACAGAGTAAACCCATTCAGATCTGAGTGCAGAAACATTTCCAGCAGAAAGAATGAGGTTGTACAGCGTAGAACCGCGTTTGGATGCATTGAATTCGGGTTGGTGGGCGCAGTTTGCTTTCACTAGGAGGAGGTACCAGTGTGTAAAACCATTACACATGATACAGGTGGTGCTCAATGTGATAATACATTTGCTCAGTGGTTCGCACTGCTGTTAAGTCTGTAGGTTAGGTGGATTGGCTGTGTTAAATTGCGCTGATGTGTCCAGGAAGTGAATTCAGTAAGTTAAGTGAATTAGCCATGGGTAACGCAGTGATAAGCTCAGCAGTCACACGATACCAGGTTTTATTCCAGCAGGTTTGTTTGAAATCACAAACCAAAGGCCTGCGGGGATAGAGCCGGGAGCTAGGTCTGGTTGAGATGCTGTTCAGAGTGTCGCGACAGACTCTATTGGCTGAACTGTACTTTATGCCTTGTAGGGAACCTATGATTCTATCAGAGAGGACACTGCCAGCGTTTACTGGGCTGCTAAGATATTTGAGACGATATTGACGGCGTTTAGTGGGGATTGAATTTTATTTATTTGTGTTTTGGAAAATTTGAAAATGAACCAAGAAAAACCGAATGAAAGTTTTCCAGAGTGTTTGAGGTTTGGAGAGAGTAAATAGGTGGTAAATTCTCTCTTTCAAGTTCGTACATTACTGAACGTCAGGCTTTCAAAACCATCGATGTCGGACAAAGAAATAATGGGAGCAGAATTTCTGTCACTCAGAGAATCCGTTTCCAAAACATTTGGAAAGGCACATTTAGAGACACACAAGCAGTGAGTTTCACCAGGAGAGAGAGCCTGTGGCTGGGTAAAAGTGTAAAAGTGGGATGAGGGTGTTGGAAGGTGCGAGGAAATAATGTCAAATTTGGACGACTTTATATGTAAAGAAATATCGCAAACCTATGCAGCGATATAAGATTCAGCAAAAAAAAACCTCAGAGTTTTGAAAGATCTCTATTAATATTCCACATGAAGCATTATAAATGGAACTGAGCAGATTTTGTATATTGTCAGGGAAAGCTATTCCAGAATGAATAGGAAGTGACCCGTCTCTTGGAGATCGATTTCCTGCTTTAATCCCATGCCTTAAAGATGGGAGGACAATCGCCATGATGTTGGGTCCATTTGATACGCACTGAAATCTGCCAAAGTAACTGAGCATCAAAACTGGCATCTTGTTTTGTAGTTTAACCTTCTGTTTTTCTCATCAGTATTTTCTTTGAGCTGAAATAAATTCGGAGCAAAATTGAATACAACATTAAACGTTCCAATCATATAAAGCCAATTCACTTCCGATCATTGCAATGAACA
>NW_025196892.1:0-4999 GCF_004010195.1 Chiloscyllium plagiosum
TTCAAACATTTCAGGCACATAAATCGCTATTCTCTAGTGTTACAAAGATGAAAAGCAAGTCAATTTCTTCATCAGTAAAATAGACAAATGTCACTTCCCGTTATTCATTAGTTAGCTAATTCCCAAATTTGTTGTTAAATAATGCAATTCACCTGAATATTGTTGTGTCCTTTGATTATATTAATTTTCTAATTATTGTTCATTCATGATTTGTCAGCGAGTTTTAGTTTTTGTTTTCCATTCACATATTTATATTGAATGTAAGATTGATATGCTTCGGCCATATCAGAGAGTGTTCATTTGAAATTTGACTTTGCACGTCTCTCACTTATCTCACTTCTTGCATGGAATCTGGGCGTTCAGAACAGATCAGTGGTTAGCAGTCGTGTCTTAGTGTTATGCACGGGGGTTCGATTCCATCCGCGGTCACATGGCTGTGTGGAGTTTGCATGTTCTGGTTTTCTCCCACAAACCAAAGATGTGCCGGTTAGGTAAATTGGTCATGTTCTGTTCAGGGATGTGTAGGTTAGGTTCATAAGTCAGGGGTAAATGTCCAGTAATCGGAAAGCAGAATGGTTCTGAGTGGATTATTCTTTGGAAGGTCAGTGTAGACTTGTTGGGCCAAATGGCCGGTTCCACACAGTAAACTTCTGTAAACTTGGAATTGTGTTTCGCTAAACAAAACTGACAATTTGTTTAAAATGGTCCCTTTAAAACTTATCTTTAACTGTCAATTGTCAATCTTGTAAAATATCTCAATGTTACTGAAATCAATGTTCAAACAAAATACTGCACATAAAGCCACACAAAGATCTTCATGACCATCTAATTACTGTGCAGTGGAATAATAACAGTAAATATCTTCTTGTTCCTGAGATCAATCCCCACTATCACAGTAAATATCTGGTTATCATTCCCTCCAATAAATGCAATTTTCCCTCTGGTATTTCAGTTCAGTAGTCATACACCATACTGGTTGTTCAAAGCAGGGTTATTCATGGTTATTTTCTTGAGAAGGGCTTATGCCCAAAACGTCGATTCTCCTGTTCCTTGGATGCTGCGCTTTTCCAGCAACACATTTTCAGCTCTGATCTCCAGCATCTGCAGCCCTCACTTTCTCCTTTATTATGAATGGCCAAGGCTTCCAACGGCAAGAGGTGTTGTTCGATCTGATTTGTTGCATGTTCTCAAACAGGTTTTCACTATAAGTATTGCAAAAATGTGTTAATTTGGTCTTGTTCAACTGTTGATGCTACCATTTTCAGTTCATGTTCATTAAACATATTTGGAGAAAGTGAGGAAAGCTGAAGCCGAAGATCAGAGCCAAGTGTGTGGCGTTGGAAAAGGGCAGACTCATCCAAAGAGCAGGAGTATCGACCTTTCGGGCATTAGGCCGTCATCAGAAAAGATTCCTGATGAAGGGCTATGCCCAAAATGTCAATTCTGCTTCTCCTCGAATGCTGCCTGACCTGCTGTGCTTTTCCAGCACGACGCTCTTGACATTAGAAGTATTTGACTGAATATTCATTGATAATACTAAAAGTTGCCTCTATCAATTTAATTTACTGTGCGTTCTATTCCCTGAAGTTCTCGTGTTAATTGCCCCTCTTCTTAAACCTGATGCAAATCTCAAAATACAGAACATATTAAAATTCACAAGAATTATAAATTTGCATTCTCGACAAGAAAACCAATGAAAGGTGATATAGAATTCTTGAACAGCCTACACATTTGAATAAAAAAGCAATTCCTTCCAAAAAATGTTTGCACGTCTGTATCTTTCTTTCAATTCAATAATCCTGCAAATAGTTTATAATTGTCCGTTGATCTCTCTGAATGACTACCGAACCAATGTCAATTTTAACAGCTGAAACATTAACAACAGATTGATGATTGGGTGTTAAAGATCTTATTTGAAGTCAACAGATGTTTGGAATTTTCTAGAATTACACGAGGAAACATTCTTCAATCATAATGCAAGAAATGAGATATGTGAGAGATACAAATTCACTTTGATCAAAGAACAGAGTAATATTTAGATGAATCACAACATTTAGTTGCAAAATAGGTAACCAGCTGACTGACAAGTAATAGGTGGGAGCATTCGTTAGTTTACTGAAGAAGATATCAACTTTATTTCAAATTTATAGCACGAGAGAATATTTTTTAATGTGTTTCAATTGTTTGGACTTGCCCCTTTGCAACAAAAAATAGATCAATCTCATTACTTAGACATCGTAATCTTTAATTTGGCAACATTTTCAATTATTCTCCAGGAATTTATAAGCAACAGAATTAGAGACAGATATCCACACTATCCGAAAGTAAAGCATTATTATGAAACGTTTTTATAAGCTGTAAATGCGTAAAACGAAGAAGCATTAATTTAAATGGGAAACATCTCCCCTTTTTTCGTAAAAGTGAAAATCCTCTTCAGATTTCTTTCAGTTAGAGAAATGTGGCTAAAGCGAACTTTCCAAAAGTGGGGGATACCTGTACACATATTTCTTGCTAACCTGTCACAAATCAGAATCAGATTTTGTGATTATTGGTATAATAGATAGAAGCAGGTCTAATGTTGAATTGAAAAGCAATTCAGTCTGTGCTTAGGTACTCTCTAATCAACATTCAGAGCGACTCTTGATATATTTCTGTTGAAGGTGTGATTTGAAACCTTCCCTCGAGTCTAGTATGAGAGACACTACCTCAGCTACACAAGTTTCTTTCATAATGTTCCCACTCAAGATGGGCAGGACTAATATTATGTTTAATGTGGTTACTCAAATGAAAACTAATCAGTTGTTTATTGTAGTAATTTGAATGGGAATTAATTAGGTAGTTTCTGTGTGTAATGGACTGGAAATTAAACAATATTTTACAATAACAATAGAATAAAGGAATGGTGGTCTTAAATAAACAGGAATCTCATGACAATTCTTTGAAAGACAAATTGACAAAACTGCGTGATCATTGTACTTTGATTTTAAAAATGCATCAGTCATTCAATGTGAATATTCAGCTGAAGACAATTTCCCTCCATTTCAAGAATGTACATCTTCCACAAATACAAACTGAACAGTCATTGAAAAAGGAAGGAACAAACAGATGTTAATTCTATTTTCTGTACATAAACGTGCGATGAATTTTAAGTAAGTTATATATATGTAAAAAGGAAACTCTTATTGTGGTTCGAAATACAATAAATGTTAGCATGAAGTGAACTATAATCAAATCAATTCTACTGTGTTCTTTCAGTTAAAATACAGTTCAATATTCAAAGGAATCGAGTGATTGTACACTGCAATATCTTTACATTAATTCAGTGCTGAGACATAATTCCACATGTATACCCATTTTAGTGAAGCAACTTGTGCCGGAGTCAGAGCAGGTAGGGGAGCTCCTTAATGAGTACTTGGCTTCAGTATTCACGAGTGAGTGGGACCTTGTTCCTTGTGAGGACAACGTGAAACAGGCTGATATGGTCAAACAGATTGATGTTAAGACGGAGAATGTGCTGATCATGTTGAAACACCATGGGGATAGATAAGTCTCCTCGGCCAGAAAGGATATAACTTAGGTTGTTTTGGGAAGCGAGGGAAGGGATTACTGTGTTTTGGCGATGATCTTTGCATCTTCACTGTCCGTTGGAGTCATACCAGATGATTGGACGGTGGCAAACGTTGTTCCCTTATTCAAGAAAGGCAATCAAGATAATCCTAGGGACCATCGATGAGTCAGTCTTACATCAGTCGTGGGCAAATTATTGGAGAGGATTCAGAGAGACAGGATTTATAATTATTTGGAAAAACATAGATTGATTAGAGATGGTCAGCATGGCTTTGAGTGCGGCAGGTTATGCCTCAGAAACCTTATTGAATTATTTGAGACAAATTATGTGACAAACACATTGGTGAGGACAGAGCAGTGGATGTGGCGTATATGGATTTTAGCAATGTGTTTGGTAAGGTTTCCCATGGAAGGCTTATTCAGAAATGAGGCACGGGATACAGGGTTATCCTCATAACATGATTCAATGTTGAGACATTTGTGTTCTCGACTGCAAGGGGATGAGTGAGAGAGAAATAAATTAAAAAAAAGCAGAAAGGAAAGGAACTAGTGAGCAGAGGAGCTCCAACTAGTTTCTCATCCCGCCAACATCATTTTGGGTGAGCTGGAACGCAGACTAGTCAAGCAACGGCCTGACACAATTACACACGTAGAATCATACCTTACAATGTCCCAGACACCACCATGACCATCCTTGTGTATCCTATCCCACCAGCAGGACATGGATGTAACGGAAATGCTGGAACATGCAGGGCTTTGGACTAAGGTCTGCAGAATGGGATCAATGTGATTTATTTGACATTTCTCCAGAATATTAAACTCCATTCCAATTTGAAAATTTATTAACATCATCAGACTTGAAGTCCAAATGTCAGGAAAACAATCAGAAACTTACAGCACATGTCGAGGTCACTTGGCCCATCCTGTATGTGTTGCTTGTAATAGAACTACCTAGGCTTTACAACGTTCTGTACTCACCGATGAAAGTAACAATTTCAGACTGTGTACTCTGCCCTCTATGTTGTTATAATCTGTTTTTATAATGTATTTCTTTGACAGCTGCACACCTTGTTTCCTGCTTTCTTTCCGAGCCCTAACTCCATTCCCCTTGGCCTTGAGGGACTACCATTTCTGTTATTTAATCTCTCCTACCTTCCCCCGTGTGACAGATTGTCTTTTTGTCCTTGTCTCACCCCCACCTTGCTCACAAACTGTTACATTTCTGATGGTTCCCAGACCTCTGTGACTTCACTGCGCCCCCTGGGTCAGTGGCGTGAGTTTTGAATTCTCTTTCTCCAGAAATAGTTGGAAATCTTTCTGTCTGCAGTTTCCCCCAGATTTTATTTTTAAAAACAGAACATTTGTGTCAGGAGGATGCCACAATTCCGAGCATTTGGAAGTATTCTGTGACCTGTCCACAGATGTGCAGCTT
>NW_025196893.1:0-4999 GCF_004010195.1 Chiloscyllium plagiosum
TCACATTCAACCTCCCCAAACGCACGCTTACACACACAGACACACACACACACACATACACACACACACCTTATACTGGTCCAATGGAGATAGAAACCTTCCCCTGCTGTGAGTATCTGATATGTGTATCGTTCCCATATCATAGTAAAGGTTAGCAATACTCCTTATGCTGGGCAGATAATCCAGTTTACTGAGTAATGCAATAGCATAGTCTGCACAACTCTCCATGTTCGTCTGTCATCTTGTCCCAGCTTATGCTGGTTGAATTGTTCTGTGAAGTCGATTCAGAATTCGATGAAACAAAGTATTTCAGCTGAACTGAAAATACTTTTATTTCATGTTGCATTCTTGTAAGTTTGCTCTCTAAGGGTTCAGTCCTACAGTTAGTCCCATTACCCAGTCTTTTTATGTATATTTCCACATTTTCTCAGTTAATTAACTGTCTGTTTCTGTCGTTAATATGAATCTCTCTGTCCCTCTGTATCTTTCCCTGGCCTTGGTTTTTGGGTCCCGAGTGTATCGAGCGCTGGCATGGTGATGCTCAGAAACAGCGAAATGGTGTGTGTCAGGCTGCTGTCCACTTCCCCGTGTGTCCCATATGGTGCTCCATGGACGGGGGAGTGTGGTGTGTGTTGGGCTGTTGTTCACTTCCCGGGGGGATCCATGTGGTGTTCCATGTTCGGGAGTGGATTGGTGTGTTGGGCTTTTGTTCCCTTCACGGTGTGTCCTATGTGGTGCTCCATGTTTGATGTGGGGCGGTAGGGGGCGTGGCGTGTGTCGGGCTGTTGTTCACTTCCCGTTGTGTGTCATGTGGTGCTCCATGTTGGATAGGGGTTTCAGCAGCTTTGACTCACATCTTTTAAACTTGATCTGTGCCTGGCCACTGAACGTCTGACTTCTGTGTTTGTCCCTTTGATCTGATCGTGTGGTCAGTAACACGAGGAGGCCCGTTGAGTATTATTGTAAAGGAATAGGTACCTAACATCTCTGACAGTGCTGTCACTTTAAAAAAAGGTTATTTGCTCATTTTCTTTCAAGAGAGATCTTAAAGGCCGAACTGCTTACTGCAAACGGCTGAAGTAAATAACTTAGGAGGCTTTTAGTTTTTTTTATAAATAGTGATAACAATGGCCAGGTCACACAGACCAGGCTTTCAAGTTTTTCTGAGTTTTAACAATCACCAGGTGCTTGGGGTGGGAGAAGGTTTGAATGCTTCAGTAAATGATCCCGAGCAGCTTTTCTCTCTGAGATCTGTCCTGATGCTGTTTACTCCTGGATTGGAGAACTGCATGCATAACTGACTGGCCTTGGGTGTGTCTTTTTGCCAAGGGACGAGATTATGGGATGATAGTACATTGGAACAGTTCATTAGTGCAAGGTACTATGTCTATTATTCTGTTAAGATTTCCAGTAGTTCAGTTATTCTACTTATCTCTTCTTTTTGCTGTATTTTTATCAGAGTGTTTAAATAAATTGTATATTGCTTTAAGTTGAGTGGTTTGAACGGCTGCATTGCATCTGGAATACCCATTTCGCATCTACCTTTACTATAAGACAAAGTTGGCGTCCAGGCTGCTATCTTAAGGCAGTCTGGTCTGGTCCACAGCAAAGTGGGGACTCTTGTCCGTTTCGAAATCGATAATTTCAAATTGGGTTTAGGTTCAGAATCCCCACAGTGTGGAATCAGGCCATTTGTCCAAACACCAATCCAGCGAAGAGTAATCCACCAAGACCCATTCCCCTACCCTATTGTTCCATACTTACCCCTGACTAATGCACCTAACCTACACATCCCTGAACAGTATCGACAATTTAACATCGCCAATTCACCTAACCTGCGCAGCTTTAGGCTTTGGGAGGAAAACTGAGCAAAAGAGGAAACCCACGTGGGCAGGGGGAGAATGTGCACAGGGAGATTGTTGGGCTCAAAGGCGGCGTTTGGTAGTTAGAAGTGTCTTTTGGTTTGGCTGAACAGTGTTTTGTATAGTAATGTTTCTTTCTGTCTCTAAGAGTTCTCTGGGTGTGGAAAAAGTGAAGTTAGAGATTTTACAAAAGGTGAGCAAGGCAAAATTTTTAGAATTGTCAGACAAGCTGTAGTTGTGTTTGTCTGTGAGAAAAGGAGATGATTACAGCTATAGCTTGGTATTTGAATTTTGGTGGAACACCATCAGAATCTTTGGAAGTGGCTGGAATTCAATTGCAGATGAGGCAGCTTGAACACAAAAAGGAATTAAAACAATGTGAACTTTGATTTTAAGTAGAATTAAATGAAAAGGAGAGGAATAAGAAATACATAAAAGGAAAGAAGAAAAGCAGGAAGAGAGAGAGTTTCATTTTCAAAAGTTAGAAATTTAGAAAGTCGACTTAGCAGGGTGGAGATGAAGTTAGATGGTATGCTGAATGAGGACGATCGTGAGGCTGAGCAACTCTATAGCAGCCAAAGGTCTGATGGGGATCTATTTAAATACATCCAGGCATTGTCTACATTTGATGAGAAGGATGCAGAAGCCTTTTTAATTTCATTTGAGGAAGTGGTTAAACGGATGCAGTGGACAATGACCAAGTGGATCTAGTTGATCCAAACAAAGTTGGTAGGTATAAGGAGTGAAGTATTTGTATCCCTATCGGAAGTGATATCTGGCCAGTATGAGGAGGTGAAGAAAGCCATCTGACATGTATATGAGCTTGTGCCTGAAGACGACAGACAGTGCTTCAGAAATCTAAAAATGCATGCCTAGTTAAATGTACATTGAGTTTGAAAGAATCAAACAAAGTAATTTTGAAAGCTGGGTAAGGGTACTAAAAACAAAGCAACCTATGACACTCTTAGAGAGATTCTTACTTTGGTGGATTTCAAACATTCACTTGCTGCAGTCATGAGAACTCGTGTGGAAGAGCAGTGTTAAAATGGCATGATTAGAAGCTGAATGGCTAATGATTAGCAGTTGGTCCATAAAGCAAAGTTTGGCTTCTATGAGGGATGGAGAAAAATGCGCGAGATCTTAAAATTTGTACATGTGAGAGTAAGGTTTACTGCCCTAGGCCAGGAGTAGTAGGTAAAGAGGTTTCAGCATTGAGAGGTACAGAACCATGTAAATCTTATAAGCTGAGACATGAGGAGACATGTCATTGAGAAGGACTATTGGAAAGTTGAGGTTTGCCCCATTATGTAATGTGTGGTTGGAGTGTCCGGTGAAACCATTACCAGAAATATTTCACAATTGGGCCGTGAGCTTGGTGTTGACGTTACAACATTTCAGCATTTAACTTGTAAATAACGTGCCCGAGACAAATATATATATGATCATAACTTCTAAATGTTTTTGGAAAAGTTTATGGAGAAAAGGTTATTCAGAAAGAGGTTATTATTGTTGCCATTCAATTTGGAATTTATACAGGTGACAGGACGAGAAACTATACTTTCTGTCAAGTTGTCGAGACTTGGATGAAGAAAGACAGAGGCGTTCTGTGGCCGAAATAAACTGACTGAATAGAATGGAGCTGTGAATGTTTGCATTCTTAGTGTCAAAACAATATATACGTAGTGTAGTTTACTGAAACCGTAAGAATAAGGAGTTTAAAATGAAGTCATCTTTCCATATTGATTGTTCTTTTCTTTTCAAAGGTGAAGTTTTGACGATACTATCACTTTAAAAAGGTTATTTTCTCCTGGATTGTTTTGAAGAGAGGTCTTAAAGGCAGAGGTGCCGAACTGCCCACTGATAAACGACTGAAGCAAATAACTGAGGAGGCCTGTAGGTTTTATTAAAACGGTGGGAACAATGGAAGGGCGGCGGCCTGCTCTCACAGACCAGGTTTTCTCACTTTGTTTTTAGCTGCAGTATGCAGAAGCTGTTCGGGGTCCCAGAAGGGTTGGAAGCTTCCATATATGATCCATAGCTCCTAATCTCTCCGAGATCTCTTCTAATATTGTATCTTTCTGGATTGGGAAACTGCATATTTGAGTTTATCTTTGTGCCAAGCGGGATATACCAAGAAGGTACGGCATCTATTGTTTGTGTAAGTGTTCCAACATATAAATTTCCCGAATTGTTCTTTAATTGTATTTTAACTAAAGCATTTGAATAGATTATGTTTTGCTTCACACTTCATGTCTACAATTAAAATCAGGAAACGTTTGGGTAACCTTCTTAAAATATTTTACGGGGGTCTCATCTGATGCATAACTCTCGGAGCTCAGGGGCTTCTGACTCTCTCCTGGTATTGAAAAGTTAGTGGAGGCGCTGGGGATGCTTTGCTGGAGGTTGTGCTGTGAGCTGCCTCAGACATTCAGGGAGACCTGAGAATTTGGTGACCCAACTCTGGATGGAGCTTGGGAATTATAGTTACAGTATCTGGGTGTGTAACTTGAACACCAAATGGAGCAGAGACTGCAGAGAGGGGAAGCTCTGAAACCATGGAGTGCGTGTGTGTGGGAAAAGGGATCTGCTCTATCCATCCCGGGTTTTCCAGACCAGTTTCCCAAGCTGACATTAACCCAGGAGCAGAGTGTGAGGAGATCCTGATAGAACAAGGAGCTGGTCACACAGCAGTGCCACCTCCTAAAACATGACCTGCAGTTTGACACCAGTAGGAGGACGGTGCTGGCAGTGTCTGTTAGGGTCATTGTTTCAGTCCACTTCTATGATCCAGAACTTTCCAGGCAGGACTGGGTGACATATCCATCATGTCCCGGTATGCCGACATCAATGTCACCATTTAGAGACGGAGGATATATACGGTGGATTAGGTGATTACAATGTTTTCTCCCTCAGCAGAGAACTGCCGAGTGTATCCTTGTTTTCCCAGTAAAGCGGGATTCCCAATGATGTACATGGCTCTGCGGGTTCCCATGTGATTGAGGAGATTGAAGGAAACTGAAGGACATCTCACTCCATTAATGTTACAGTGCGCCCATGCACAATACACAATGTTGGTGAATACCCACTGTCCTGGCAGCAGCCACAGCCTCTTCATTTAGAAACAGTCAGACCATCCC
>NW_025196894.1:0-1118 GCF_004010195.1 Chiloscyllium plagiosum
TTTGGATGGTGCTGTGAGCAGCTGCCCTCTCCCCCCCCTCTCTGAATGAATCCCTGTTGGTTTTCGGGCAGAAAGTGAGGTCTGCAGATGCTGGAGATCAAAGTTGAAACTTTATTGCTGGAACAGCACAGCAGGTCAGGCAGCATCCAGGGAACAGGAGATTCGACGTTTCGGGCACAGGCCCTTCTTCAGGAATGAAACCCTGTTGGTTTTCACCCTCTGCCAATGCCTGTGCAGTGGCGTGGGGAGGCCAGCAGAGGGTGACATTGCATCACTTTAAGCACCACAGAGACTGCCAGACCTGCCCCACACAGAGACACACAGATACACACACAGCAATTGTTTGGACACAACATTGAGCTCATCTGGTAATTTAAACTAAACATAAAGAAATGCTCAATTTGCTTAGTAAACTGTTAAAATATGGGGGACTTGTCTGCCAAATCCCACTGTTTAAATAAAAACATCAATTTATTTTTTTCACTCTGAAAGTGAACCTTTTACATCAACTATTCACAACACTGAGACCCCCTTCCTCTTAACTGCTTATTACCCGACTCCAGCTCTATAACAATATACTGTGTCTGGGTCTGCCATCCTCTCATACCACAGGTGCTTGTAAGCTCTCAGTTCAGAACAGCATTCACCCTCTCTTAAAGTTACAGTACACGCTTTCAACTTCATCACATTAGACCCTGATGAATATCGATAAGTCGAACCTATCCGGGTTTCTTTTGCTCTGTGGTTTGTCAATATTTCATTTGCTCCGTCTGGTGTGTGCAGGATTTTTGCAGGACTCGTGTGTGGGGGGCAGAATTTCAGTTGTTACATGGGGTCTGTGATGCTATGACAATCTCAATGTTTGTAGATGGCACCGAACCTGGAAGAACTCTGAAGTCTATGGAGGACAGTGTGGAACTCTAACCGTACAATCACACATTGGTGTTGTATTCAGGTGTAAGGCAAATTGGGATCAGTGCAGAGCAGTGTGAGGTGATACACTTCGGTAGGAACGACAATGAAAGACAGTTTAAAACAGGCTGTGCCATGATTAAGGGGCTGCAGGAGCAGAGAGCGCTGGGTGTATATGAGCACAGATTGTTGAAGATGTCAGGACA
>NW_025196894.1:1588-4999 GCF_004010195.1 Chiloscyllium plagiosum
GAGGGTTGGTGGCATAACAGGTATAAAGTGAGTGTGAGGGAGCAGAGAGAATACGGTGACCCTTTTCCTGATAGAGGAATTGATGCTTGTCCTGCATTGCTGGACATTTCCTCAGACCGCAGATAGTGCACTGAGCTGGGTGGCGAGCTCAGACCATGCTCAGTGGGTCTGGTGGTGTGCCCCCCACTCTAGGAAGAGAATGGCCCCCTCTGTACTAGGCCCTCCACCAGGAACTCCGTGTCCCTGTCGACAAACCGTGGTGTAATTGCCCAATACCTGCCATGCTCGGAGTAAATTGTGCAGGGCAACTCCAAACGGAGAAAGGTCAAACATGTGCCCATTGGCCTTTTAAAGATGGCACCAATGCCAGGGATCAGAGAATATCCACGGGCATCCGGGCGATGGTGAGTTACTGCGGCCATGATGGGTGGGAGAATCGGGCTGGTATTGAATGAGAGGGACTCCATAGGGTGGGCTGAGCAGTTAATGAGGTGAGTCCGATACGATAGCACCAGGAAACTAGCTCAACCTCGTGTGGACAATGCCTCTGTCACACTCAAGGAAAATCAAACAAAGAGAAATTATTGTTAGAATCTGCCCAATGAATCATAGATTCGGTTGAAACTAATTCCAGTTACAAAGACGCAGAACAAATGCTCATCTGACCTCACACCAATATCCCTTTTTCCCATCTTTCCTGGCAAGACAGGCTCATGTTACAGGATGTTATCGAAGTGTCTACACTTCAGCATTCTGGAACCTGGGAACACATCCTTCTATGACACTTTCTCTCAGTCTCCCCCTCGCTGTCGAAACCCCAAACGCATCGCATGTGGTGATATTTAAAGTGATTCGCCCGCCAGGTGATATTTAAAGTGATTCGCCCGCCATCTCTCTCTGGCAGTGATGTTCACACCCATAGCACCCACTTGTCATGGCACGATGGAGAGATGGAGCTGGAAATGGATGGGAGCTACCCATCCCGTCACTTCCAGAATGGGCTGTAAGTTTCCCCACGCTGGGCAGTGATTTATCACAGTGTTACAGAGCAATGCACTGGGGCGATGTACACAGCTTTACATGTTGGGAGGGTAACTGCTCCTGTTACAGATCAATGCCCTGGTTTGGTGTACACAGTCCTACATGCTGGGAGGGTAACTGCTCCTGGGTTACAAATCAATGTACTGGGGTGGTGTACACAGTCCTACATGCTGGGAGGGTAACTGCTCCTGGGTTACAGATCAATGTACTGGGGTGGTGTACACAGTCCTACATGATGGGAGGGTAACTGCTCCTGGTTACAGATCAATGTACTGGTTTGGTGCACACAGTCCTACATGCTGGGAGGGTAACTGCCCCTGGGTTACAGACCAATGCACTGGTTTGGGGTACACAGTCCTACATGCTGGGAGGGTAACTGCCCCTGGGTTACAGACCAATGCACTGGTTTGGGGTACACAGTCCTACATGCTGGGAGGGTAACTGCCCCTGGGTTACAGACCAATGCACTGGTTTGGGGTACACAGTCCTACATGCTGGGAGGGTAACTGCCCCTGGGTTACAGACCAATGCCTACATGCTGGGAGGGAACCTGCCCCTGGTTACAGATCAATGCCCTGGTTTGGGGTACACAGCCCTACATGCTGGGAGGGTAACTGCACCTGGGTTACAGATCAATGGACTGGGGTGGTGCACACAGCCCTACATGCTGGGAGGGTAACTGCTCCTGGTTACAGATCAATGCACTGGGGAGGGCCACACAGTCCTACATGCTGGGAGGGTAACTGCTCCTGGGTTACAGATCAATGCCCTGGTTTGGTGTACACAGCCCTACATGCTGGGAGGGTAACTGCTCCTGGGTACAGATCAATGCCCTGGGGTGGGGCACACAGTCCTACATGCTGGGAGGGTAACTGCTCCTGGTTTACAGATGAATGCCCTGGTTTGGTGTACACAGCCCTACATGGTGGGAGGGTAACTGGTCCTGGTTTACAGATGAATGCCCTGGTTTGGTGTTCACAGTCCGACGTGCTGGGAGGATAACTGCTCCTGGTTTACAGATGAATGCCCTGGTTTGGTGTACACAGTCCTACATGTTGGGAGGGTAACGGCTCCTGGTTTACAGATGAATGCCCTGGTTTGGGCTCCTGGGTTACATATCAATGCCCTGGTTTGGTGTACACAGTCCCACATGCTGGGAGGGTAACTGCTCCTGGGTTAAGATGAATGCCCTGGTTTGGTGTACACAGTCCTACATGCTGGGAGGGTAACTGCTCCTGGGTTACATATCAATGCCCTGGTTTGGGGTACACAGTCCCAAATGCTGGGAGGGTAACTGCTCCTGGGTTACAGATCAATGCCCTGGTTTGGTGTACACAGCCCTACATGCTGGGAGGGTAACTGCTCCTGGTTTACAGATGAATGCCCTGGTTTGGGGTACACAGTCCCACATGCTGGGAGGGTAACTGCTCCTGGGTTACAGATCAATGCCCTGGTTTGGTGTACACAGCCCTACATGCTGGGAGGGTAACTGCTTCTGGGTTACAGATGAATGCCCTGGTTTGGTGTACACAGTCCTACATGCTAGGAGGGTAACTGCTCCTGGTTTACAGATGTTTGCCCTGGTTTGGTGTACACAGCCCTACATGCTGGGAGGGTAACTGCTCCTGGTTACAGATCAACGCCCTGGTTTGGTGTACACAGCCCTACATGCTGGGAGGGTAACTGCTCCTGGTTACAGATCAATGCACTGGGGTGGTGTACACAGCCCTACATGCTGGGAGGGTAACTGCTCCTGGTTTACAATTCAATGCCCTGGTTTGGTGTACACAGCCCTACATGCTGGGAGGGTAACTGGTCCTGGGTTACAGATCTATGCAGTGGGATGGTGTACACAGCCCGACATGCTGGGAGGGTAACTGCTCCTGGCTTATAGATAAAATCACGGGTGATCGCTGCGCAGGTCACTGTGCTGGTCAGACTATCTGGTTGAGTTTTATAGATAATGCACTGCTGTGATCTGCACAGCTCACTGCCCTGGACAGATAAGTGGTCTGGATTTATAGACCAATGCCCTGATCTTATCTGCGCAGTGTTCCACTCTGGACAGATTGCTGCGTTGTATTGACCAGTGCAATGGATGAATCTGGACAGATTGCTGGGTTGTACTGAGCAGTACACTGGCCTGGTCTGCACAGTGTTCCACGGTGAACAGATATCTACTCTGGGTGTATGGTGTCTGGGCTGGTTCTGTGAGGTGGATTGAGAATGTGGTATATCTAACCATTTCAGCTGATCTGGCAATGCCTTTAGTTCCCATCCCTGTGATTGGACCCCCAGTCTCTCACCACATTAATGTTACAGTGCGTCCAGGCACATTACATCATGTTGGTGGGGTGGGTAGGGGGGAAA
>NW_025196895.1:0-5000 GCF_004010195.1 Chiloscyllium plagiosum
TTTCTAAACTTTGTCTGTGTCACTGCATAAATGACTGCATTAGTGCAAAACAGAAAAGTTGAACCTGCTTGGTTAAATGTACACCAAGGGTCATATTCGTTGGTGTTAAATTTGTTCTGTATAAGGTGAACAGATACATTTCCATTGAAAATTGACGCCTACAAACTAAAATCACTCGATATAATCAGAGGTGTAAGTTGATAGGTGTTCCATCGCTTGATCTCTCTGGATCTTTAGTATGCTCCTGAGTATAATTGGGAATACAATATGACTGATGGCAAAGCTAAACTATCCAAGAGGACACGCTGTCTAATGTAGGTTTTAAAACACAAATCCATTTGCATCATATATTACTTTAGCCAATTTGTTAACACAAGTGGATGGAATATTCCGTCAAACAAAGAAACCACAAACTGCTGCTATAATCATGACTGCAGTATTTTTCCTGTTTCTGTTTAATATTTGATTCTCGCTTTCTGGATTCACACGAAAACAGAGAATCAAAGCAGAAAACGGCAGTGGATAGAGTCGTATTTATTTTAAATCAAACCATTAGCGAATCTGAGTCAATAAGGGAAATATAACTCCGAAATTAATTTGGGAAATAGTTTTCTTTTATACACAAAAACTTGCTTCAGATGTTTAGAAAAGGTTGTATGTTGTTGCCAACAGCCAGTGTGTAACTCGTGAAATATTTGTAAATGCTACTCTTCCCACAATTCTTCATTAGCAGCAATAAAGATGAGACAAAAAAAGTCACAAATTCTTCATTACAATGAGCAAATGCATGGTCATAAAACACATGTTTGCTGTCATAATGGTAATGATTTATGAAGTACATTAATTTATATTTTTCAGAGTAATGCTCATGGAAAGAAATGTTTCTGTCAGAACACAACCCAAACCCTAAACGTAACCCTAACCCTAACCCTAACCCTATCTCGCTCACATGCTCACTCGCGCGCTCTCTCGCGCTCGCGCTCTCTCTCTCATGCTCTCTCTCTCTCTCGCGCACTCTCTCTCTGTCGCGCTCTCTCGCGCACACGCGCACTCTCTCTCTCGCACGCTCTCTCTCTCTTTATTGCGCTCTCTCTCTCGCACCCTCTCTCTCGCGCACACTCTCGCTCTTGCGCGCACTCTCTCTCGCTCTCTCTCTCACGCGCGCTCTCTCTCCCTTTAGCACGCGTGCGGAGAGAGAGACAGAGCGCGCGCGCGTGTGTAGAAAGAGAGAGAGCGCGTGCGGGGAGAGAGGGAGGGTGCGCACGCGTGCTTGGAGAGTGAGAGAGAGCGTGCGCTGAGAGATATAGACGCGGAGCGAGCGCGCGCGGAGAGAGAGAGAGCGCACGGGTGCAGAGAGAGAGTGCACACGTGGAGAGAGAGAGTGTGCGTGCGCGCACAGGGAGAGAGAGAGCAAGAGCGGCGCGCTCAGAGAGATAGAGAGAGAGCGCGCGCTCGCGCAGAGAGAGAGCGCGATCGAGAGAGTGAGAGCGCTCTCTCTCTGCGCGAACGCGCGCTCTCTCTCTATCTCTCCGAGCGCGCCGCTCTCGCTCTCTCTCCCCCTGTGTGCGTGCGCACACTCTCTCTTTCCCGCGCTCTCTCTTTCCCCGTGCTCTCTCTCACTGTCGCTCTCTCTCGCGCTCTCTCTCTTTCTCTCTCGCGCACGGTCTCTCTCTTGCGCACGTTCTGTCTCTCTCTCACGCACTCTCTCTCTCTCGCGCATAGGCGCGCTTTCTCTCTCGCGCGCTCTCTCTCTTTTTATTGCTCACTTTATTGCGCTCTCTCTCTCTTGCGCTCTCTCTCTCTCACGCTCGCTCTTGCGCGCACTCTCTCGCGCTCTCTCTCTCTTTATTGCGCTCTCTCTCGCGTGCTCTCTCACTCTCGTGCAGTCTCTCTCTCGCGCACGCTCTCACTTTCTCGCTCTCTCTCGCGCGCTCTCTCTCCCGCGCTCTCTCTCGCTGTTGCTCTCTCTCGCGCTCTCTCTCTTTCTTTCTCTCACGCGCGTGCGCTCTCTCTCTCCCGCGCTCTCTGTCTCTTTATTGCTCTCTTTATTGCGCTCTCTCTCGCGCACGCTCTCGCTCTCATGCGCACTCTCTCTCACACGCTCTCTCTCTTTATTGCGCTCTCTCACTCGCGCTCTCTCTCTCGTGCACTCTCTCTCTCGTGCACGCTCTTGCTCTCTCGCTCTCTCACGCTCTCGCTCTCTCTCTCTCACTCGCTATCTCTCTCGCGCTCTCTCTCTCGCTCACTCTCTCTCTCGCGCATGCTCTCTCTTGCGCACGCTCTCTCTTGCGCTCTCTTGCTCTCTCTCGTGCTCTCTCTCTCGTTCTTTCGCACTATCTCGTGCTCTCTCGCGCTCTCTCGCGCTCTCTCTCACTCTGTCTCGCTCTCTCGCGTGCTCTCTCTCGCTCTCTCTCACGCACGCGCTTGTTCTCTCTCTCTCTCTCGCTCTCGCGCGCGCGCGCGCTCTCTCGCTTTCTCACTCGCTATATTGCTCGCGATCTCTCTCAATCTCGCGCTCTCTCTCTCTTGCGCGTGCGCGCGCGGAGAGGGAGAGCGCGTGGGTGCAGAGAGAGAGAGAGCGCACGCAGAGAGAGAGAGAGCGCGCGCGGAGAGAGAGAGAGTGCGTGCGCACGGAGAATGATAGAGAGAGAGCGCGCGCGAGCGGAGAGAGAGAGAGAGAGCGCGCGCAGAGAGAGAGAGAGTGCGCGCGGAGAGAGAGTGAGAGAGCACGCGCGGAGAGTGAGAGAGCGCGCGCGCGCAGAGAGAGAGAGCGCACGCGCGCGGAGAGAGAGAGCATGCATGCGCGCGTGGAGAGAGAGAGCGAGAGAGTGCGTGCGAGGAGAGATAGAGAGAGAGCGCGCACTCACGCGGAGAGAGAGAGCACGTGTGCGGAGAGAGAGAGAGCGCGCAGATAGAGAGATAGCGCGCGGAGTGATAGAGTGTGCGCGCGCGCGGAGTGATAGAGTGTGCGCGCGTGCGGAGAGTGAGAGAGAGCGCGCGCGGAGAGGGAGAGAGCGTGCGCGGAGAGAGAGAGAGTGTGCACGGAGAGAGAGAGAGCGTGCACGGAGAGAGAGAGCATGCGCGCGGAGAGAGAGAGCGCACGTGGAGAGAGAGAGAGCGCGCAGAGAGTGAGAGAGAGAGCGCACGCGCGGAGAGAGAGAGAGCGCGCGCGGAGAGAGAGAGCTCGCGCGCAGAGTGAGAGAGTGTGCGCACGCGCGCGGAGAGATATAGACGCAGAGCGAGCGCGCGCGGGTGAGAGAAAGCGCACGGGTGCAGAGAGAGAGCGCACGCGCGCGGAGAATGAAGCGAGAGCGCGCGCGCGGAGAGTGAGAGAGAGAGCAAGAGCGCACGTAGAAAGAGAGAGAGCGCGTGCGGAGAGAGAGAGAGAGCGCGCGCGGAGAGAGAGAGAGAGAGAGCGCAGAGAGAGAGAGAGAGCGCGCCGCAGAGAGAGAGAGAGCGCGCCGCAGAGAGAGAGCGAGAGCGCGCGCGCGGAGAGAGAGACCACGCGTGCACGGAGAGGGAGAGAGCGCGCGCGCGGAGAGAGAGAGCACGCGTGCACGGAGAGGGAGAGAGCGCGCGCGCGGAGAGAGAGAGAGAGCGCGCACTCTCGCTCTCTCTCGCTCTCTCTCGCGCTCTCTCTCCCTCACGCGCACTCTCTCGCGCGCGCTCTCTCTCTCGCGCTCTCTCGCGATCTCTCTCTTGTGCTCTCTCGATCTCTCTCTCGCGCGAGCGCTCTCTGTCGCTCGCTCTCTCGTGCTCGCTCGCTCTCTCACGCTCTCACTCCCTCTCTCGATCGCTCTCTCGCTCTCCCTCGCGCGCCCTCTCTCTCTCGCGCACTCTCTCTATCCCGCGCTCTCTCTCGCTGTCGCTCTCTCTCGCGCTCTCTCTCTTTCTCTCTCTCTCTCTCGCGTGTGCTCTCTCTCTCTCGCGCGCACTCTCTCGCGCTCTCTCTCGCGCTCTCTCTCTCGCGCGCTCTCTCTCTCTAGCATGCGCTCTCTCTCGCACGTGTTCTCTCTCTCGCACGCGCTCTCTCTCGCACGCGCTCTCTCTCTCACGCGCTCTCTCTCTCTTTATTGCGATCTCTCTCTCGCGCTCTCTCTCGCGCTCTCTCTCTCGCGCTCTCTCTCTCGCGCGCGTGTGCTCTCTCGCTCTCTCGCTCGCTATATCGCTTGCGCGATAGCTCGCTCGCACGCTCGCTCGCGCACTTTCTCGCTCGCTATCTCTCTCGCGCTCACTCTCTGTCTCGCGCTCTCTCTCAATCTCGCAATCTCTCTCTTGTGCTCTCTCTCTCTCGCGCTCTCTCTCTCTCTCTCATGATCTCTCGCTCTCTCTCGCGCGCTCTCTCTCTCGCGCTCTCTCTCTGTCTCTCTCTCTCTCGTGCGCTCGCTCGCTCTCTCTCGCTCTCGTGCGCTGGCTCTCTCTCTTGCGCTCTCTCTCTCTCGCGCGCGCTCACTCTCTCTCTCGCCACTCTCTTGCTCTCTCTCTCGCTCTCTCTTTCGCGCGCACTCTCTCGCGCTCGCTCTCTCTCGCGCTCTCTCTCTCGCGCTCGCTCTCTCTCACGCCGCTCGCGCTCTCTCTCTCACGCGCTCTCTCTCTCTCACGCGCTCACTCTCTCTCACGCGCTCACTCTCACTCGCGCGCTCTCTCGCTCTCTCTCGCGCGCTGTCTCTCTCGCGCTCTCTCTCTGTCTCTCTCGCACGCTCTCTCTCTCTCTGTCTCTCTCTCTCGTGCGCACGCTCTCTCTCTCGCGTGCTCTCTCTCTCGCGCGCTCTCTCGCTCTCTCTCTCTCACGCGCTTTCTTTCTCTCTCGCTCGCTCTCTCTTTCTCTCTCTCGCGCACGCTCTCGCTCTCTCTTGCGCTTTCCTCACAGTGTCATCTTTGGATTCTTTAGGCTTCTGTCTAAAAGGCATGAGTTATAGTTGATGAATAGGGAAGTTTAATCTAATTTTGAGTTAGTCTTCTGATGTTGTTCACCTCTTGGTTGGATGTTTTTGCTCTTT
>NW_025196896.1:0-3604 GCF_004010195.1 Chiloscyllium plagiosum
CTTTTTATTGAGGGAGGAACATTGGATATCAAGAGGAACAGACAGTTCGTTGTTGTCATGGGATCCTTTACAGCACCTAAACTGTCAGCTAGGTTCTTACTGTTAAGTACCACAAATCCAGAACAACATTGATAGATCTGTAACTGTCTGATGTAAGATAGGAATATGCGATCCATTCATTGCTCGTTAAAATAGCGCATGAAATAACTTCACCAAACATGATGCTGCATTTCACTTCTAACATCAATTTCAAACAGGTATAAGGCTAGCAACAGAATAGTTCTTTTACTTTTCAGCTGATTAAATGCTATTTGTATTTTGCAGTCACCATTACATTCAGGATGAACAAAATCAGTTCATCCTTGGTCTTTTAACCTATGGAAATAGGGTCAGTTATCTTTTGTCATTCAAAATAGACTCTGGAATCGAATTAAAATAACAATCAGCTCAAATTTAAAGTGGTCTTGACTATTCTATTGCTAATACATGTCTGACTAAAACATCTGAATAAAATTAAAAGGTATAGTAAATATCAGCCTTACTGTCAAAGCTGGCATCTTCTCTGTTAGCTACTGTGATTGTTGAAGGATTGTAATATTCAATATCATCTTCTTCCCATTTCTCTGATATAATTTTGTTTTGCTCATCCTCTCTGTTAAAAAAATACAGAGGTTAGATAGAATTGGACTGAAGGACCTGTTTCCATGCTGTGGTTCTCTATGACTCTAATTGCACTTGGAATACAAAGGTAATTGTACTTTGCATGAGTTTAGGTTACCAGATCAGTTGAAACACTACTTCCACTTCTTGCATCATTTTAGTAATTTGCTTCAAGAAGCTACAGAAATGGCTTAGGGGAGAAGTGGAACCCACACCCACCCTCTAAAGCACTGGTACTCAGACTGTCAGGACAGCTGATCGTGCGGCTGCAGAACCTGTATTGGGAGTCTTGCTTCCTTCCAGCGAGACCTCACTATCCATTTCCACCTCCCTTCCATCTGGAGGGGTGTGCAGTTGAAGTGAATGCAATTAGTGCTGTTCTATTGCTGGTGGTATTTTTAGAATGGTGTTGGCTTTGCCCTTGTTCCTTATCGGTGGTACAAATTACTGGTCTTCTACGCTGCTTCCATGCCACAGTGAGGGCTGCTGGTAGGAAATGTAGCTGCAGATAAGTAAAGTGCGAGACAGGTGAGTTTCCAGGACATTTGACAATGACCTGTCAGAGTGTAATAGCACTTTTTGAGAGAAGTACTTAAGCTCCAAGTGAGCCAGGACTGGCCTTGAAACCCACACTGAAGAAAGCCAGGAGAGTATGATAAGTTGGAATGCCAGGGAATGTAACTGTCCACATGTTTGCAAACCCACCTCCTCTTTGCTGAGAACAAGTCCACTCTCCATGACTTTATTCAAACTTCCCTTACTGCTTTCTCAAGATCTATTTGATACAAATTTATATGAAATGCAAAGACACAGAGCCGACGTCTTAATGTTTTTGATGGTTATATTGTACTGTACCTTTCTCTGAGGTATTGTTTTCTGCCCCTTTGAAACCACAACGTGTAGATTGCAAAGGCTAGAAGGCCCAGAAGAAACAGGATCAATGTCGTGGATAAACCACCAATCAAACCATTCTTATGAATTGGGTGGTTACAGAAATCCCCAAGGTACCAATAACTTCCAGTTGAATCACAGCTGGGAAAAGAGGAAGGGAAAGATTCACCATTACTGACTATTGGCATTACATCACTTCTCTGCCATTCCAATAAACAACGCACCAGGGTCCTGAGGACAGGAGATTCACACCATTTAATTCATAGGGGGGAAACGTTATTGACCCCAGCTGCCATATTATAGTTGGAGGAAACGTAAAAATGAATGGGTGCCGCGTTAGTGGCTTACTTGCCTGGTGCCAAACTGCCTCCATGAATGCTAAGTGTTGATTAGGCCTCAACAGCCTACCTGCTTTCCTTTACATGTATTAAGGCCTTTATTGAGCCAATTGGTGATCAATTAATGGCTTGTTTCCTCACCAATGTTACAATATATGCATCTGCTTGTGGCATAGTAGTGCCCCTAACCCTGGACCAGGAGGCCCAGGTTCAAGTCCCACCTGCTCCAGAGGTGTGCACTAACATTTGTGAACAGGTTGATTAGAAAAATAGTTTAAAAAAAAAGTGGCTGCTCTTGTTCACACCATCAAAAAGCAGGTGAAAGTGAGGACTGCAGATGCTGAAGATTAGAGTGGTGCTGGAAAAGCACAGCAGGTCAGGCAGCATCCGAGGAGCAGGAAAATCGACATTTCGGGCAGGAGCCCTTCATCAGGAATGAGGCTGGGAACCTCTGGGGTGGAGAGATAAATGGGAGAGGGTGGGGCTGGGGAAAAGATAGTTGAGAGTGCAATAGGTGGATGGAGGAAGAGGTAAAGGTGATAGGTGGGAGGGTCAGTCTTCCTGATGAAGGGCTCCTGCTCGAAACGTCGATTTTCCTGCTAATCAGATGCTGCTGTGCTTCTCCAGCACCAGTCTAATCTTGACCATCAAAAACCACATTGTCAGTTTCTCCATGTAAGCTGATGACAAATCGCTTTATCCTACCATCATTATGCCTCTTGAGCATTTTCATATTAGACCCCAAGATGCATTATGGACCACATAGCAGCACCATCAATAAGACCACCTATTTCCTCATCTGTAACATTGCTTGACTCTGCCCTTGCCTCGACTCATCTGCTAGAAACCTTGTCCATGCCTTTAGTGCCTCTAGTTGAGATTATCTAATACACCCCTGGCCCGTGTTTCTAGCTCTGATTTCTGTCATTTTGAGGCCATTTAAAATTCTATTGCCTGTTTCCTAAATTATCATTCATACTTCACTCCAGTGTTGACTGATCTTCACTGGCTCCAAGTTTATTTTTATATGACTCAGATGATAAAGATTTCACACCATCACCTCTTAGATTCCCCCACATCTATACTCCCCTCCCTATTCCCCATACCGCCCAGGCCAAATTAATGTCACCTCATGCTGTCCATGATTTCCCCATGTCTCCTTGTTACGTCATGCTAATTGTGATGATATGTGCCTTTCAGAGGGATTTGTCTAACTAGTTTTCTTGAAGGGGGGTGTTTTAAACCTGGTGCTGAGGTGTCTGCTCCATGGAAATCTGTTTTACTGTAATTGACTTTGCCAAGGGTGTGTTTATGGGATGCTGCTTTATTGGAACAGTTGATGTGTAGTAGCTAAATAATATATCATTTTGTCAAGCATTTCGTGAGTTAAGGTTATCCCAGTTCTTTCTTTACATGTATTTTAACTGATGTGTAAGAATAAGGTGTAGTTTGCTTAAAGCCGAGTAGTTTGACCAATCAAATCACATTTGGAACACAGCACCTTACACTTGCCTCTAAATAAGAGAAAAGGTAGCGTCTAGGCTATCTGCTTGATATCTTTTGAGGGGATTTGGTCTGGTCCGTAACAGATTGGGGTCTCTTGTTGGGATCAAAATATTTAATTCCAACTTGGGTTTAGACTAAAGTTGGACTAAAGGCAGTGAGTCTGGATCAGTGGTGCTGGAAGAGCACAGCAGTTCAGGCAGCATCCGAGG
>NW_025196896.1:3883-5000 GCF_004010195.1 Chiloscyllium plagiosum
TCCCTCAGCACTGACCCTCCGACAGTGCGGCGTTCCCTCAGCACTGACCCTCCAACAGTGCGGCGTTCCCTCAGGACTGACTCTCCAGCAGTGCAGCACTTCCTCAGGAATGACTCTTAAATTTTGTGTTCAATCCCTAGAGTGGGAGTTAAACTCACTGAGACCTGCAACAACTAAGTGACAATTCTACAATTTCTGATATGTAATAGTTCTTTGCTCACTAAGGTTAATTTAGTGTGAGTAGAGATTGCAGCAAAAGAAATGTTTCCCTTTCTCCAGCCTTAGATGTGGGTTGCTGCCAAATTGCTGCTGGTTCAGAGGACCTTGCAAGAGCAGCCAGCTTAAGGCAACTCAAACCCCTTGTAGCTGGAAGCAAGACTTCACCTCAACTGCCTGGACTGGGGCTGGGAGCTAAAGCTAAAATGTGAGTATCAAGCCAACTCCCCAAAGCACAAGGTTTTCTACACTAATTTGGCAAAGTTTAAAGCATTGACTCAGACCACAGCTGCTGAGTTGGACCTTTTTGCATTTGGAAATGGTTGGAATTGGATTAAATGCTGCAGCATTTTCACACACTGACGCAGTTCACTGCTTTTGACAAGAACGTTGCTACGTGGCTTTTGCTTAGAACTGTACACAGACTACATTTCCATTTGCTTACACATTTTTATTGCAAACTGTGGAAATCCTGACCATTCCTAGTCTCCAACCTGGGGTCACCTCTCCATATCCTTGCCCCAGCTGCTTATCAGTCTCCTTTCTCTGCTGCCCATGTAACCAGACCTAGTTCTTGTTGTTTGCCAAATAATGCTTTAAATGACTCTGAATTGCAGTTCTCTGAGATAAATTTCACTCAACTAAACAAATAGTTGGAGCACTTGAAAACTCTTGCAGTGATAAGAACTGAGCTGAGTAATCATTAACCAGTTTGAACAGTGAGTGCTGAGATTCTGGATAAGATTCTAATTTAGTCATTCATGGAATGTGAGTAACACTGTCAAGGTCAGCATTATTGCCTATCTGTAACTGTCCTGGAGAAGGTGGTGGTGAGCTGCCCTCTTGAACTGCTGCGTGGTGTGGTGTGGAAACACCCACAGTGTCATTACAGAGTTCCAGG
>NW_025196897.1:0-4375 GCF_004010195.1 Chiloscyllium plagiosum
GTATTAATTGTGGTGTACTTCTGGGACTGCTCATCTAGTTGCAATTGCAGGTAGGCGTAGCTCAAGTCCTGCTTCGTGAAGGACAACACCCTTCACCAGTTTTGCATGCAAGTCCTCTATGAGAGGAATCGGATAAAGCTGCTAGAAGCAGTTTGCCATTTGCTTAAAATCCTCACAAAGGTATACTGAGCTGTCAGGCTTCACAATCAGTACAAGTGGCGCTGCCAATTCTGCAAACTGCATTTGTTTGATGACTCCTTCGCTCTCCAGCCTCCTGATTTCTGCCTCTACTTTTCCCCCCGCAAGGCAAATGACACCAGGTGGGCCATGCAAAAACAAGGAACTGCTTCTTGGTTAACATGGAAAGTAGCCCTGGGCCCTTTGATAGTTCCCGAGCCCTTCCAGACAAACTTCTGGCTTTTTAAAAATTAGGATTTCACTCAGGTAACCATTGTCTCAATTTTTTTTCAAATTAGAAAATCAAGGTGAATCTTTTTCAACCAAATCTGCCCCAATAGGCTTGGGCACGAGCCTCTAACTACAATCAGGGTAATTGCACCAACTACTTCTCTTAGGACAGTGGAACCAAAGGGGCACCCTTAATCTACAACGGTTCCTCAGTGTACATTCTCAGTGTGGCCGAGGTCTTGCTCAAACTTAAGGGCTGGAGTCCAGAGCGAATCTTGCCACATTTCCTAATGAAAACGTAGTTGTACTGCCTAAGTACAGCTGGGCTTCAGCTAGTAGGCGCTTTTATGTGGTTACGTCATAAATCCCACTCTCAACGCCACTGAACTAACTGCATAGACACTGGTATCCCGTCATCAGATCACCCTTTATTTACATGTGCACCATTCATAGTCTGTGGCCAGCCAGCTCAAAGCCAGTCCTCTAGGCTAAGGAGATCTTCTGATTCTTGTGTTTTTTATATTTTATAAACTAGTACAGATTACAAATAAAACAGTTAACATTAACAGTCAAGAATGTGGTGCTGGGAAAAACACAGCAGGTCAGGCAGCATCCGAGGGGCAGGAAAATCGACATTTCAGGCAAAAGCCCTTCATCAGGCTTTTGCCCGAAATGATTTTCCTGCTCCTTGGATGCTGCCTGACCTGCTATGCTCTTCCAGCACCACACTCTTGACTGTAACCTCCAGCATCTGCAGGACTCACTTTCGCCGAGCTAACATTCACAGCTGTATACAAGAAACAGCGATTTATAGGGGAAAGGAGCAGCAAAGCTGAAAATGTGTTGCTGGAAAAGTGCAGCAGGTCAGGCAGCATCCAAGGAACAGGAGAATCGACGTTTCGGGCATAAGCCCTTCTTCAGGAATGAGGAAAGTGTGTCCAGCAGGCCTGAAGAAGGGCTTATGCCCGAAAGCGAGTACAGCCTGCCCACAGAGAGTACAGCCTGCCCACAGCGAGTACAGCCTGCCCACAGAGAGTACAGCCTGCCCACAGCGAGTACAGCCTGCCCACAGAGAGTACAGCCTGCCCACAGCGAGTACAGCCTGCCCACAGAGAGTACAGCCTGCCCACAGCGAGTACAGCCTGCCCACAGAGAGTACAGCCTGCCCACAGCGAGTACAGCCTGCCCACAGAGAGTACAGCCTGCCCACAGCGAGTACAGCCTGCCCACAGAGAGTACAGCCTGCCCACAGCGAGTACAGCCTGCCCACAGAGAGTACAGCCTGCCCACAGCGAGTACAGCCTGCCCACAGAGAGTACAGCCTGCCCACAGCGAGTACAGCCTGCCCACAGAGAGTACAGCCTGCCCACAGCGAGTACAGCCTGCCCACAGAGAGTACAGCCTGCCCACAGCGAGTACAGCCTGCCCACAGAGAGTACAGCCTGCCCACAGCGAGTACAGCCTGCCCACAGAGAGTACAGCCTGCCCACAGCGAGTACAGCCTGCCCACAGAGAGTACAGCCTGCCCACAGCGAGTACAGCCTGCCCACAGAGAGTACAGCCTGCCCACAGCGAGTACAGCCTGCCCACAGAGAGTACAGCCTGCCCACAGCGAGTACAGCCTGCCCACAGAGAGTACAGCCTGCCCACAGCGAGTACAGCCTGCCCACAGAGAGTACAGCCTGCCCACAGCGAGTACAGCCTGCCCACAGAGAGTACAGCCTGCCCACAGCGAGTACAGCCTGCCCACAGAGAGTACAGCCTGCCCACAGCGAGTACAGCCTGCCCACAGAGAGTACAGCCTGCCCACAGCGAGTACAGCCTGCCCACAGAGAGTACAGCCTGCCCACAGCGAGTACAGCCTGCCCACAGAGAGTACAGCCTGCCCACAGCGAGTACAGCCTGCCCACAGAGAGTACAGCCTGCCCACAGCGAGTACAGCCTGCCCACAGAGAGTACAGCCTGCCCACAGCGAGTACAGCCTGCCCACAGAGAGTACAGCCTGCCCACAGCGAGTACAGCCTGCCCACAGAGAGTACAGCCTGCCCACAGCGAGTACAGCCTGCCCACAGAGAGTACAGCCTGCCCACAGCGAGTACAGCCTGCCCACAGAGAGTACAGCCTGCCCACAGCGAGTACAGCCTGCCCACAGAGAGTACAGCCTGCCCACAGCGAGTACAGCCTGCCCACAGAGAGTACAGCCTGCCCACAGCGAGTACAGCCTGCCCACAGAGAGTACAGCCTGCCCACAGCGAGTACAGCCTGCCCACAGAGAGTACAGCCTGCCCACAGCGAGTACAGCCTGCCCACAGAGAGTACAGCCTGCCCACAGCGAGTACAGCCTGCCCACAGAGAGTACAGCCTGCCCACAGCGAGTACAGCCTGCCCACAGAGAGTACAGCCTGCCCACAGCGAGTACAGCCTGCCCACAGAGAGTACAGCCTGCCCACAGCGAGTACAGCCTGCCCACAGAGAGTACAGCCTGCCCACAGCGAGTACAGCCTGCCCACAGAGAGTACAGCCTGCCCACAGCGAGTACAGCCTGCCCACAGAGAGTACAGCCTGCCCACAGCGAGTACAGCCTGCCCACAGAGAGTACAGCCTGCCCACAGCGAGTACAGCCTGCCCACAGAGAGTACAGCCTGCCCACAGCGAGTACAGCCTGCCCACAGAGAGTACAGCCTGCCCACAGCGAGTACAGCCTGCCCACAGAGAGTACAGCCTGCCCACAGCGAGTACAGCCTGCCCACAGAGAGTACAGCCTGCCCACAGCGAGTACAGCCTGCCCACAGAGAGTACAGCCTGCCCACAGCGAGTACAGCCTGCCCACAGAGAGTACAGCCTGCCCACAGCGAGTACAGCCTGCCCACAGAGAGTACAGCCTGCCCACAGAGAGTAAGATGCCCACAGCGAGTACAGCCTGTCCACAGAGAGTACAGCCTGCCCACAGCGAGTACAGCCTGCCCACAGAGAGTAAGATGCCCACAGCGAGTACAGCCTGTCCACAGAGAGTACAGCCTGCCCACAGCGAGTACAGCCTGCCCACAGAGAGTAAGATGCCCACAGCGAGTACAGCCTGTCCACAGAGAGTACAGCCTGCCCACAGCGAGTACAGCCTGCCCACAGAGAGTACAGCCTGTCCACAGCGAGTCCAGCCTGTCCAAAGAGAGTACAGCCTGCCCACAGAGAATGCAGCCTGCCCACAGAGAGTACAGCCTGCCCACAGCGAGTACAGCCTGCCCACAGAGAGTACAGCCTGCCCACAGAGAGTAAGATGCCCACAGCGAGTACAGCCTGTCCACAGAGAGTACAGCCTGCCCACAGAGAGTACAGCCTGCCCAAAGAGAGTACAGCCTGTTCCTGTCCTTGATAATGAGTGTCTTAGATGACAGTATGTGGGAAAGTTAAAAAATGTAACTAATATTGGAACGCTAATGTTCTGTGAATGTTACAATTCTTCCAGCTAGTTGCAGCCACCTTCCGAACACACAAAAAACTGTATTTCATCACAAGACCTCATATTTATATATCACTTTTGAGATAATAAAACATCACAGGGCGCTGTGCAAATGCAGGGTTGTTGTGGCATATCATTTGTAAGTAAGATTCTTGAAAATTAAAAAAATCCTGAATTATCAACATAAAAGCAGAATATATATACAGGGGCATATAATACAGTGGGTTTGTTTTCTTGGCGCAGAGGAGCCTGGAGGTGGGGGTGTCAGTTTGAGGTATACAAAATTTTGAGAGCCACAACCTGTAGACTGTGAGAATTTGAATTGAATTTGAATTTGAATTGAATTTATTGTCACGTGTACCGAGTCACAGTGTCACTTCCCCATGGCAGATGTGCCTAAGACCAGAGGGCACAAGTTTAAAGTGAGGGGTAAGCGGTTTACAGGAAATCTGAGCTGAAAATGTGTTGCTGGAAAAGCACAGCAGGTCAGGCAGCATCCAAGGAGCAGGA
>NW_025196897.1:4391-5000 GCF_004010195.1 Chiloscyllium plagiosum
AGAAACGTCGATTCTCCTGCTCCTTGGACGCTGCCTGACCTGCTGCACTTTTCCAGCAACACATATTCAGCTCTGATCTCCAGCATCTGCAGTCCTCACTTTCTCCTACAGGAAATCTGAGGAAATTGTTTTTCACTAAGAGGGTGATAGAAATATGGAACATGCTGCCTGAGAGGGTGGTGGAGGCATGAACTCTTGCAATATTTAAGAAACATCTGGAAGAGCTTAAAGTGCCATGGTACAGTAAGCTATGGACGAAGTGCAGGTATATGCGATGAGTGTAGTTTGGTGTTTGTTGGTCGGTATAGACATTGTGGGCCAAAAGGCCTGTTTCTATGATGTATCACTGTATGATTCCATGACCGAAGCTGATTGGTTTGCACTTTTAGAAATCAGCATTGAAATCTCCAATCTATTCCTGCCCTTTACGGGTATTGTGTTTCTTTAAGGCTTTGAGTGCTCACTTTCACAAAAGAAATCCCTCAAGACCAAACATGCTGCATCTTAAACTGCAAACTGCTCAGCCTCTATTTGGACACAACTAAACAGCACTACAAAAAATGTTACTGAGATTGTACCTGGAGTATTATGTACAATTGGAGGCAGTGG
>NW_025196898.1:0-1276 GCF_004010195.1 Chiloscyllium plagiosum
ATGGGCCAAATGGCCTGCTTCCATACCATAAGAAATCCTTTATTATATAATTGCAAAAGACCATATTGTTACAGAGGTTTGAGATATTCAAGACCTCAACATGCTGCTATATAGAAACACGAGCCTGATCACTCAGCTATGTTGTGATAAGACTGGCAAATAATTGACACTCCTCAGCCTGAGGAGGAGCTTAGCGACAGAGAATCATAATAGTCATGAAACTGTAAATGATGTTGCGAAGGTAAATCTGCAATACTTAATTTGAACCAAAATGCTAGTGCTAAAGATACAGATTTGAATTGGCAAAGGACTGATATTAGGAAATTATCCACAAGATCTCTTCATATAGAAACGTTGTACAAAAATCTTGCATTCATTTGAAGAGTCGCATGGTATGGTTGAATTTTGAAGGGAATTGCATTTTCTCTAGATTGGCAAGATAGGATAGTGTCCTTCTTTTGTTTCCTTAATCTTATGAAAACTCAATGTCTGAATATTCTCTGGACTATTTAAAGTCTTTTCAGGCCAGTGACAGGTAGGTTCACTGTTGAGTAGTTTGCTGTTGAATAGTCATTTTTCTGCTTCACTTATGAGAAAGGTGATCTAGTGTTGTGTTGCTATAATAAAACCAAAAAGATTAAGTTGTCTCAGAAATGCTAACCACTGTGGTTGAGTCATTATATCATAATTTATTTTTCCCTTGGTGCTTATGCCAATTAAAGTGAAAACTTGCAATACTTTAGATCCTGGCACCAAAAAACCAACTTGCCAGTGCAAGTAGTAATGGATATTTTTAATTAAATTCTGATCTTATCAGAAAGAGAGCGTTAATAAATCGGTGGTGCCAGTTAGTTTCTGCCTCTGAATATTAACCCAATTTACACATAGAAGACTGCGATTCTTGAAAATTAATGAAAGAAAAATCACTAGTGCAATCTTTATAACAAGGCCTCGACCAATTATAGTTCATTTATCAACTAATCAGCACCTTGTGCAGTTTAAAAGTTAACTTTCCCCTTGAATTGACATTTTCAAAATTGTCAAGGTGTCCTCAAGATGAAAATCTTCAACACTGTATGTCTTTTTTAGCAACATTTCTTTTGGTTAAAAAACATTTCTGCAAGTATTATTTTCCCTCATCTCTTGTCAATCCTTTTCTCTTTCTCTCCACAACTCCGCTCCACGTTCTCTCTCTCTGTCGCTCCCTCTCTCTCTCCCCTCCTCTCTCTCCCCCCTCTCTCTATCTCTTCTCTCCCCCCTCTCTCTATCTCTTCTC
>NW_025196898.1:4144-5000 GCF_004010195.1 Chiloscyllium plagiosum
CTCTGGAAATGACCGACGGCTTCGAAGGGTGAGTATAAATACTCACCGCTTTCCTTCCCGGCTGCCCCTCTGGTCGTCGTCACTTCCCCCTGGTGCTCCCGCTCTTTCTGTGAAGAGAGAGTGAAAGAGAAAAAATAAACACCGCTGCCCGCTACCGGTAAGCACTTTTAAAACCAAACGGTCTTACCTTCGCTGCTGCTCGCACTGGAAATGACCGACCGCTTCGGTCGGTCATTGTTCATCTATGAACCACCACCAGGAAATCATCCATGTTTCCCATTGTTTAACTTCTGCATGGAGCTCAATAAGGGCAACATAAATCAATTTTCCTTTAATATTTTCCTCATCAATCTGTTCAGAAATGGTATTATACATTTCTAGAGTGAGGTGAGACTTGAACCTGGATCTCCTGGCTGTGAGGTAGGGACATTACCACTGCACCATGGATCCTTTCAGAAAGCAGGTCTTTGATATTTGACAGACCTCTGAAGTGAATGGGACCGGAACCCAGCTCTCCTGGCTTTGAGAAAGGGACAGTACCATTGCGCTACAAGAAATGTGTCCCAATTAACATCAGCTGCTCTCAGTCCTTCCTGGAACATGTTGTTATTCACAGCCAATTAGCTCATCAAATGCAATATTATCATTTATGCTTTCTCTGATAGCAAAATACTCCAAAAAAGCCAAATTGACACTTCTGGAGAATAGGTAATGAGTGGGGCAGTAAAGCATGTCTTAAGGCATAAGTGGTAGAATCCATACCTGTAAATCAGAGGATCTGGGTTCAAGTCCCACCTCCCCAGGAGTTGTATTACAATTTGACCAAATAGTTGATTGAAATTGTCTTATCATGATA
>NW_025196899.1:0-1932 GCF_004010195.1 Chiloscyllium plagiosum
TGGAATCAATGCTTATTGTGGTTGTTAAAGAGAATTTTTAAAGTATATACATATATAGAACATAGAACATAGAACAATACAGCACAGAACAGGCCCTTCGGCCCACGATGTTGTGCCGAACATTTGTCCTAGCTTAAGTACCCATCCATGTACCTATCCAATTGCTGCTTAAAGGTCCCTGACATCCCCCCTATACCTTCCACTCTTCACCTTAAATTTATGTCCCCTTGTAACACTCTGTTGTACCCGAGGAAAAAGTTTCTGACTGTCTTCTCTATCTATTCCCCTGATCATCTTATAAACCTCTATCAAGTCACCCCTTATATGTGTGTGTGAGCATGTGTGTGTGTGTGTGCCTCTGTGTATCTCTCTCTCTCTCTATATATATATATATATATATATATATACACACCTTATAGAGGTTTATAAAACCATAAGAGGCATAGAAGAGATAATCAACAGCTTTTCCCCATGGTGTGTGTGTATATATATATATCTATATATATACACACACACCACGGGGAAAAGCTGTTGATTATCTGATCCATGCCCCTCATGGTTTTATAAACCTCTATATGGTCACCCCCCCCCCAGTCTCCCGTGCTGCAGGGGGAAAAGCCCCTACCTCTCCTTGTAACTCAACGTTTTCAGTTGAGATAGCAGCCTAGTAAATCTCTCCTGCATTTTTCCGTGTTTAATGATATCCTTTCTATAGTGGGGATGGTGGGGTGGCCAGTGATTGAGCCCCACTGAAGCCCCAGCTCAGTGCCAAGAGGCTGCTCTCTGGGGAATAAAAGCAGTAGATTTGAACAGCTTCATTAACGATACATGCACATAAAGATTTATTTTTATGAAGCAAGTATATTTTTCCAAATAAATAGATTATCTCAGGGTGAGACGAGCTGATTGTACTTCGGGTCTCTTGATGCTTATGATGTCCTCCAGATGTGGGATATCAGACGTTTGTGGCATTGGGGGGACTGTATCTGTGCTCCTTCCCTGGTTCTCAAACCTAAACGTTAATGGATCGTTATCCCATATGTTGTCATACGCGCTCAGGAAACAAAAGAGATGGGGGAGACAGGAAAAATAATGGGAGAGCTGTGAGGGCTCGCTGAGCTGAATAACTCTGAATGATGAGACAAAATTTATAGCCAGGTCTACACAGTGTAGAGGGAGCTTTACTCTGTACCGAAACCTTTGCTGTCCCTGTCCTGGGAGGGTTTGATGGAGGGATGATGAGAAGGTGCTGGTGTCGGTCTGGGGTGGACAAAATTAAAAATCACACAATATCAGGTTATAGTCCAACAGGTTTATTTGGAAGCACTAGCTTTCGGAGCGCTGCTCCTTCATCACGTTTGTAGTGGGGTAGGATCTTAGGACACTAAATCCTACCCCAAGATCAATGAGTCATACAACTGATGTGATGTATTGAACAAACCCAGGTTGCTGTTATGTCTTTAATCACTTAGAATGGGAATGCAGGTTTCAGTTCATTAATATGCAAACCCCAGAATCTCTTTCAAGTTAAATTCTTGAGATAACTTAAGGCTTTATGAAACAAGGTGACATCTCAACTTAGCCAATGCATTAAAGGTGTGAGGATAAAGTCTGTCTGTGTCCCAGCCTTGATTCAGACTGGTTTGACTTCCAAAGTAGGAATTTCTAAAATGTCTTGTGAACGGACTGCCTGCAGGTTGTCTGCTTTTGAACAAAATAGAATGTATCTGCATGTACAAATCTGCAGATGCACATTCATCCCATCGACATCTATGGGCATATGAACGTGAGTGTGAGGGAGAGGGGCAGAGAGAAGGAGGGAGAGAGAGAAAGGGGGGGGAGGAGAGGGGAGAGGAAGAGTTAGAAGGAGAGAGAGTGTGTGTGTGTGTGTGTGGTAGAGAGGGTGTGTATTAGAGAGAGTGCATGTGTTAG
>NW_025196899.1:3764-5000 GCF_004010195.1 Chiloscyllium plagiosum
GTCCCGGGGCACTGTGGATAATTTAGCATGGCCAATCCACCCTAACCTGCACATCCCTGGGCACTGTGGGCAATTTAGCACGGCCAATCCACCCAAACTTGTACATCGCTGGGCACGATGTGTAATTTAGCACGGCCAATTCACCCTAACCTGCACATCCCATCGCACTATAGGCAATTTAGCATGGTCAATTCACCTGACCTGCACATTCTTTGGACTGTGGGAGAAAACCAGAGCACCCGGAGGAAACCCACGCAGACACAGGGAGAACGTGCAAACTCCACACAGACAGTTGTCTGAGGCAGGAATTGTACCTGTGTCTCTGGTGCTGTGAGGCAGCAGTGCTAACACTGTGCCACCTATCCTTCTTTTTAACTATTGTTTGAATACTGTAATGTATTAATTAATTCAAGAATAAACTGTCACCAAAATGGAGTCAACTTCAAACGATTGAGCACATCATCCAGAGAGACTTCAAGGTATGTACTTGATAGGAGGTTGAAGTTTTAATGATGAATTAATTACCTTTAGCAATACCACCCAAGCAAAACTTCACCAATTAACCAATAATCAGAGTGGAGTGGATTAAATAAACTCACTAATTTTTTAATACAACTACCTGATTGTAAATAGAATATGTTATAAAGCAGCATTCAATTTAAGGGGTAATGATGTCATCAGTCCTCTAGGAAAAAAGAGCTTTGTTACAAATCTATGTATCTACACAAGTTATTATAGAACTATTGGACTTCCTCAGGCTAGTTGGGATACAGTTGCAGAGAAAGTTTAGAAGTTGTGATGACGATCCCTTGTCAGGATTGATCAACTCTGTAGATTGGTTGATTTAAAACAAAAAAAAACACATTATAATTTATGAAGTAAGTGTCACAACAAGCACTGTGTTTTCTGTATGTGAAGCTTGCAAATCTACAGCAAATTGGTATCCTTCAGGAAAGGAAACTGCCTCTATTCCTGATGAAGGGCTTTTGCCCGAAACATCGATTTCCCTGCTCCTCGGATGCTGCCTGACCTGCTGTGTTTTTCCAGTACCACTCTGATCTAAACTCTGGTTTCCAGCATCTGCAGTCCTCACTTCTGCCATCCTTACCTAGTCGAGCCGAGATGTGATTCCAGACCCACAGCAATGTGGCTGACTCTTAATTGCCCTCTAGTCAGTTAGGGAATAGGCAATAAATGCCGACCTAGTAGTGAAGCCCTTATCCTGTGAATGAATAA
>NW_025196900.1:0-274 GCF_004010195.1 Chiloscyllium plagiosum
AGGAGGTGGGGAGGGAGACACACACAAGTCTGCGCTGCCTGCTGAGACACAGGCTCCCTTTTTATTGCTCTCCCAGCACAAAATAATTCCTTTTGGCCTCTCAAATAGTTGTCGAGCCGGAATTAAAGAGGGCTGAGATTAAAGAGGGTTTTGTTTAATTGGGGGTGGGGGTGGGGGAAGGATGGAGGAAGAATGGGGTTCTTAAAGGGTATTGGGGTTGATGTGAGTATACCCAAAGGGGTGCTAGGGAGGGAAGGAGGAAGGGGAGGGAGGG
>NW_025196900.1:4037-4331 GCF_004010195.1 Chiloscyllium plagiosum
GGACACACACACACAGTGAGGGAGGGACACACACACACAGCGAGGGAGGGACACACACACACAGCGAGGGAGGGACTCACACACATGCACAGCGTGGGAGGGACACACACACACGCGCGCGCGCGCGCGCACGGCCACACACACACGCGCGCGCGCACGGCCCCACACACACACGCGCGCGCGCGCGGCCACACACACACACACACGCGCGCGCGCGCGGCCCCAGACACACACACACGCGTGCGCGCGGCCCCAGACACACACACACACACGCACGCGCGCGCGGGCCCAGAC
>NW_025196900.1:4393-5000 GCF_004010195.1 Chiloscyllium plagiosum
CATATTCACACAGACACAAAGGCACTCATACACACCGATACAGATGACGCGCGCGGCCCCACACACACACACACACACACGCGCCCGCGCGCGGCCCCAGACACACACACACACACACACGCGCGCGCGGCCCCAGACACACACACATACACACCCGTGCGCGGCCCCAGACACACACACACACACACGCAGCCACAGCCCCACACACAACTGCTTACTGCAAATTTTTGACAGGTTCCATATTTACCCTGTACAGGACAATGTTTGAAAGATTATTCCTGGGAAGTCATGGGGGGTTAGGGCAAACCCCTCTGTAGAACTCCAGGGAAAGTGTGGGGAGAGAGAGAGGGCGGGAAGTCAGTCATTTGGAGATGGTGCCTGTTTAATCACTGTAAACGAAAGACACAATCACTGCTGGAAACACTTCTTTGATGTAATGTTTCTATCGGGACCTCAAGATCTCCTTCGAATAATTGGTATTCGGATAATCGAGTTTCCTCTGTACCTGCAGATGGACTTGATTCTGCCCAACCTTGCCAAACTAAGTGTAGGTTTGTGCTGCACCTTTTGAGTTTTGGTTTCTTTATTATTTTATCATTGTGCTCTG
>NW_025196901.1:0-1215 GCF_004010195.1 Chiloscyllium plagiosum
AAGTCTAGTCATAAAACACACCGGCAATATCGTAATTAATAAACTATTCCTACTTTTCATCAAGTGTAGCTGTCTCTAAAAGGCCTTTTTAAATCAAAATCACATTGGTGAGATCCGCGCATTTATTTTCAGAAGTTAAAGAAGAAGCAGACTCCAGTGTAATACATTGTCACTGACACGAGTGAAAGGAATAGGGATGTAAAAAAATTCTCCAATTATAACCAACATCCAAACCAATCAAGAAAAAGCAAAATGTTAGAGATAGTGGAAATCTGAAATACAAATGCAAAATGATGGAGAAAAGCAACAGATGACACAGGATTTGGGCAGAGAAACAGAGTTAACATATCAAGTCTTATATGAGCCTATCTTGAACAAGTTATGTTGGACTCAAGAAAAGTTAATTCCATTTTTCTCCGCTCCGATACTGCCTGAACAGTGGGGTTTCTCTCCAGCACTTCCAACGGGTGCAATAACAGGAGACAGAGATTAATGATGGGTGGTTGCTTTTCGAACTGAAGGCTTGTGACCAGCAGTGTTCCACAGAGGTTGGTTCTGAGTTGTCTTTGTTTGTCCTTTATGTAAATGATTTGCGTGTGAATATCTAAGGCATGGTTCGTAAGTTTGTGGATGACAACAAAACTGATGGCACAGTGGACATTGAAGAAGGGTTTCTAAGAATGCAAAAGGATCTTGATGAAATGGGTCAATAGACTGACAGATAGCAGATAGAGTTCAAGCTGGATGAATGTGAGGTGCAGGAAATAATGTGTGTTTGTTGCTGTCTGTTGCACCAGGAATGGGATGATTTTATTCCCCATTTCCTGGGTTCAAAACATCAATATCTTTCATGATGTTTGAGAGGCCTAACCCTCTCTATGGCTACCCTCTTTCTGTTAATGTAGTTGCACAATATTTTTGGATTATCCTTAACCTTATCTGCACATTCTATCTCATATCGTCTTTTTGCTTTCCTGATTTCTCTCGAAATACTGCCCCACACTCTTTATACTGACTAAGAGATTAAATTGAATAAAGTTGTCTATATCTAAAGTAAGGTTTTCTTTGATTCTTGAATAAAAGCTCAATAACTGTTGTCCATTGTTCCTTAATCTTCCCTTCACTTTAACAGGAACATAATGCCTCTCAACTCCCGTCGTCACACTGTTGAATGCCTCCCACTTGTCAGACATTGTTTTATCTGCTGACAGTCTA
>NW_025196901.1:3126-5000 GCF_004010195.1 Chiloscyllium plagiosum
GGCACTTTCAGAGCCAGCAACTCAATGTAAATTTATCTTTACCGAGTGCTGTATATTAGTCATAAACATTTTATATTGTACATTTTGTCTGGTTAAACCACACTGTAGACAAGCAGGGGGCTGGAAGAACACAGCAAGCCAGGCAGCATCAGGAGGGGTTAATACCTGAAACGTTGACTTCTGCACCTCCCGATACTGCCTGGCTTGCAGTGTTCTGGCAGGTCAGGCAGCATCCGAGGAGCAGGAGAATCGACGTTTCGGTCAAAAGCCCTTCATCAGGAAGGGCTGATAAAGGGCACTCTAATCTTAGAACATACAACATAGAACAGTACAGCACAGAACAGGCCCTTCAGCCCATGATGCTGTGCCGACCATTGATCCTCATGTATGCACCCTCAAATTTCTGTGACCATATGCATGTCCAGCAGTCTCTTAAATGTCCCCAATGACCTTGCATCCACAACTGCTGCTGGCACCGCATTCCACGCTCCCACAACTCTCTGCGTAAAGAACCTGCCTCTGACATCCACCCTATACTTTCCGCCAAACAGCTTAAAACTATGACCCCTTTTGTTAACAATTTCTGCCCTGGGAAAAGTCTCTGGCTATCAACTCTATTTAGGCCTCTCATTATCTTGTACACCTCAATTAGGTCCCCCTCTTCCTTCTTTTTTCCAATGAAAAAAATCCGAGCTCAGTCAACCTCTCTTTGTAAGATAAGCCCTCCATTCCAGCCAGCATCCTGGTAAACCTCCTCTGAACCCTCTCCAAAGCATCCACATCTTTCCTATAATAGGGCGACCATGGTATTCCAAGTGCAGTTTAACCAAAGTTTTATAGAGCTGCAACAAGATCTCACGACTCTTAAACTCAATTCCCCTGTTAATGAAAGCCAAAACACCATATGCTTTCTTAACAACCCTGTCCACTTGTGTGGCAATTTTAAGGGATCGATGTACCTGCACCCCAAGATCCCTCTGTTCCTCCACACTGCCAAGAATCCTGTCTTTAATCCTGTACTCAGCTTTCAAATTCGACCTTCCAAAATGCATCACCTCGCATTTATCCAGGTTGAACTCCATCTGCCACCTCTCAGCCCATCTCTGCATCCTGTCAATGTCCTGCTGCAGCCACAACAGCCCTCTATACTGTCAACGACACCTCCAACCTTTGTGTCGTCTGCAAACTTGCTGACCCATCCTTCAATCCCCTCATCCAAGTCATTAATAAAAATTACAAACAGTAGAGGCCCAAGGACAGAGCCCTGTGGAACACCTCTCACCACAGACTTCCAGACAGAATATTTTCCTTCTACTACCACTCGCTGTCTTCTGTCGACCAGCCAATTCTGTATCGATCTTGAATTGAAACTCATTTTAAGTCACAATCTTTAACAACGTTACTTATAGTTATTTCAGTCAACCTGTTCAGACATAGTTAAAAATCACACAACACCAGGTTATAGTCCAACAGGTTTATTTGGAAGCACTAGCTTTTGAAGTGCTGCTCATTTGAGCTTTAGGGAGAGGATTTGAGCTATAGGGAGAGGCTGTTTTCCCTGGAGCGTCAGAGGCTGAGGAGTGACCTTATAGAGGTTTACAAAATTATGAGAGGCATGGATCGGGTAAATAGGCAAAGTCTTTTCCCTAGGGTCAGGGAGTCCAGAACTAGAGGGCATAGGTTTGGAGTGAGAGGGGAAAGATATCACGCAGAGGGTGGTACGTGTATGAAATGAGCTGCCAGAGGAAGTGGTGGAAGCTGGTACAATTACAACATTTGAAAGGCATCTGGATGGGTATATGAATAGGAAGGGTTTGTAGGGATATGGACTGGGTGCTGGTAGGTGGGACTAGATTGGGTTGGGATATCTGGTC
>NW_025196902.1:0-1577 GCF_004010195.1 Chiloscyllium plagiosum
AGAATTACAGAGAAATTATATGCTATGGTGGGGAATTCAAAAAAGGGAAGCATAATTTTAGATCTAGGTCACCTATGAGTAAAAATGGGATGTGCTTTCTCACAGAATGGATAACAGAAATCTGGAACTTTCATTCAAAAAGCTGTGGGTGCGAGGAGTTTTCAAGACTGAACTGGGTTAATGGTGATCTAAATGAATGCTGACATTTGTTTATCCCTTGAAGGGATGTGACCATCGTTCATAAGGATAGCATTTGTTGCCCATTCTGAACTGATTTTGAACTAAGTGGCTTGCAGAGAACAACAAAGAGTGAACCATACCTCAGTCAGTATGGAGTCACATGTAGCCAGACATTAAAAAACATTAGAGAATTAAAAAAGGCATCATAACAATTGAAGATAGTTGTCATGGTTACCATTAATGAGACAAGCTTTGTATTTCATGAATTGAATTTAAATCCCACCAGTTGTGGTGAAATTTGAACTCATGTCTCCAGTACATTAGCCTGGACCTCTCATGGCTATCTCTCCAACTGATAGGCAGGTTACTAGTGAGGAAATGTTACTTGACTTCACAATTCTTTACTTTTTCCACCATGTTGCTTGTGATTGACAAGAGGCTGATGGCTTTGGGTTAGCTTTTGGTTGTTCTGCTACCTGTGGGCAAGTGATAGCTGGTGAATGTTACACATTGTTTACACATTGATGACAACACGATGTATGCATTGGAAGATCTCAGAAAGGAAGTCAGATAGATTAGGAGTATAGATCTTCAGTGCTGTTGCAGAAGTGCTTGCAGGGCCAATCAATGTTTCTGACCAGTTTACTGAGGCTGTTCTTAACATACATTTCTGGGACTTTCACCAATTGTAAAAAAAAGTTTATCTATCTATCTATATCATGTCTTAACGTGTAGGTTTGATCGCTGAGCTATAGGTTTGATATCCAGATGTTTCATTACCTGGCTAGGTAACATAATCAGTGTTGACCTCCAAGTGAAGCGAAGCTGTTGTCTCCTGCTTTCTATTTATATGTTTGTCCTAGATGGAGTTCCTGGGGTTTGTGGTGATGTCATTTCCTGTTCATTTTCTGAGGCGTTGATAGAAGGTATCTAGATCTATGTGTTTGTTTATGGCGTTGTGGTTGGAGTGCCAGGCCTCTAGGCATGTCTTTGCTTAGCCTGTCCCAGGATACATGTGTTGTCCCAGTCGAAATGGTGGTTTTTTTCATCCATGTGTAGGGCTACGAGGGAGAGAGGGTCGTGTCTTTTTGTGGCTAGCTGGTGTTCGTGTATCCTGGTGGCTAACTTTCTTCCTGTTTGTCCTACGTAGTGTTTGTGGCAGTCCTTGCATGGAATTTTGTAGATGACGTTGATTTTGTCCATGGGTTGTACTGGTCTTTTAAGTTTGTTAGTTTGTTACAAACACATAGATCAAGATACTATCTTTCAACCCCTCAGAAAATGAACAGGAAATGACATCACCACAAACCCCAGGAACTCCATCTAGGACAAACATATAAATAGAAAGCAGGAGACAACAGCTTTGCTTCACTTGGAGGTCGCCACTGATGATGTTA
>NW_025196902.1:2017-5000 GCF_004010195.1 Chiloscyllium plagiosum
TTTCCCTTGCCAGGTCGATGTTGATGGAGGTGAACAGTGCTGTTACGTCGAATGAGATCATTGCTTCGTCTTCCTCTATTTTGGTGTTTTTGATGATTTTTAGGAATTCCTGGGTGGAGTGGATGGAGTGCTGCGACTCTTCTACTAGGTATTTCAGTCTTGCGTGTAGTTTTTTGGCCAGTCTGTAAGTTGGTGTTCTGGGTAGTGAGACTATGGGTCTGAGGGGGACTCCTGCTTTATGGATTTTCGGTAGTCCATAGAATCGTGGGGTGTTGATCCCGTCTGGTTTCATTTTCTGGAATTCCATCTTGTTTAATTGTCCGGAATTGTGTAATTTTCTTAGGCGATATGTAATTTTGTTTCCTAGTTGTGGGGTTGGGTCTAGCGCCACCTGTTGGTAGATGTTGGTGTCTGCGAGTAGTGAATTGGCTTTCTCTATGTAGTCCCTTCTGTTCATGATGACTGTGAGCCAACCTTTGTCTGCAGGTAATATAACGATATTTTTGTCTTTTTTGAGGTTTTCTAGGGCTTTCTTTTCTTGTGTGTACAGTTTGTTTGCTTCCGTCTTTCAGCTCAGAGTAGGTGCAACTGTCTGTCTGATAGTTTGTTGTGTTTCTTCCGTGAGTTTGTTGTCCTTCAATGTGGTTTCTAATGCCGCTCAGAAAGTTTTTGTCTTTTTTGAGGTTTTCTAGGGCTTTCTTTTCTTATGTATTCAGTTTGTTTCCTTCCCTCTTTCGGCTCAGAGTAGGTGCAACTGTCTGTCTGATTGTTTGTTGTTTCTTCCGTGAGACTGTTGTCCTTCAATGTGGTTTCTAATGCCGCTCAGAAATCCTTCTTGTCAGCGTCTCAGTAATTGAAATTTAATCCTTTTACTAGTACCGCTTTTTCTGTGTCTAGAAAGACACTGACAAGAAGGATTTCCGAACGGCATTAGAAACCAGAAATGACATCACCACAACCCCCAGGAACCCCATCCAGGAGAAAGATATAAATAGAAAGCAGGAGACAACAGCTTCGCTTCACTTGGAGGTCGCCAGGTAATGAAACGTCTGGATATCAAACCTACAGCTCAGCGATCAAACCGACACCCTAAATCTCAACCTGAGCTACAAACATTCACAAACCTTGCAGGCTAGAAAATGGTAATTATTTTTCAATTAATGTGTGTTTCACGCTCATGATTTTTGCACTGGGTTTTAATGCTGCAGCTTCCAGAACATAAGAGTGATAGCAGAGATAGTGATAGTGGTACACAAAACCTAATTTGTAAAATTAAACAAATGTTACAGATTTGAAACCAAACTAGATAATGCTGTAAAAACGTAGCACTTCAAATGACATTGGTAGACATGAGCAAACTTATTCAGATTGGACTCTCCTTAAGTACATAAAAGTTGCACAAGCATTTTAATTGAAAAAGAGCAAACAGGCTAAAAGCAAGACCATAGTGGAGAGTCTATATTAGTGAACTGATTGTTAACTGAGATAAATGATAAATTCAAATGTAAGCAAATTTAAACAGTGTTGACAAGTATCAATGCAAATATTTCCTGGAACACCCAAATTATGCACTTTAATAGAGAAATGCAAATATTTTGTTTACCCTCGATTGAAGCCAGGGTGTGGTGAAGCCACAGGTAAGATTTGATCATCCACATTCTACTGTCTTAAAAAGAAATAGGCTATGAAAGGAAGAAAATACAAATGTAATGTCCCAGTAATACCTCTGTATGACTTTAAATCTGTAATAAAAGCTGACAATTTTTAAGTTGGCCTAATCTGCTAAAATACATATTGTTGTATTAGGCACTAATGGATAAGAGTCAAAAACAAAACTGACTTTTCCCACTGAAGTCAACATTAAAATAAAAAATGCAGTGCTAATAAAACTGCTAAACAATCATCAGACCTCAGGAAAGTTATGATATTGATGCTCTTGTTTCTGATTAAGCATCCTTCCAAAATAATATCGACAGACTTTAAATGAGGAACCAAAGACATTGAGTCAATTTATTCAACAGAACCAGCCTTATGCTACATTCATCTCTTATGTCAATCATGTTGTTCATGGTTTCCTGAATGTATAGAACATGCACAAAAACTACATACCCAACTGGAATGTAGGCAATGTTGCAGATGACAGTGCAGATTTATCCTTTCACAGAGTTTGATAAAATTAAACTTTCCCCTTATAGGGCTCAACATGCGACTCCAGCGATAGTGCTCAGTTGAGCAATAAATATTGCAGCTTGTTAAGGACAATAATTATTGGCTCATTTCAGATTCATTTGCTGCAGACAACATTATCACAATTTATTCACACCTTTTAGGATTGTTGATGGCTGAGAAAGAGTCAAGATGAGTAGTGGGCTGCTCAACCTTCTGCTCCTCGCCCATTATAGGACCAGAGAGTTGTATAGCATAAAAACAGGCTCCTCGGCCCACACAGTCTCTGCTAATCAACAAACACCAAACTACACTAATCCCAATTACCTGCAGTGGGTCCATGGCCTCCAAAGTCCTGGCATTTTAAGTACTCAGCCCAATGCTTCTTAAATGTTGCGAGATTATCTGCCTCCAAAACCCTCTCTGGCAGCATGTTCCATATGTCTGTCAGCCTCTCGATGAAAAAATTCTTAGATCTCCTCTAAACCACTTGCTCCTCATCTTAAACTTTCGCCTCTGGTGTTACACATATCAAACGGGGAAGGGATTCTCGTGATCTACTCTGTCAATGCCTCTCATAGTTTGGTATATCTCAATCAGATCTCCCCTAAGCATCCTCTGCTCCAGGTAAAACAAACTCAGCCTATCCAGTCTCTCCTATAACTGAAAATTTTCATCCCAGGTAACATCCTGGTGAATTTTCTCTCTAGTGCAATTATGTTCTTCCGATAGTGTGGCAACCAGTACTGCACATAGTATTCCATTAGTGCCCTAAACAGTGTTTTTTACGGTTGTATAAGACTTCCTTGTTCCTAAA
>NW_025196903.1:0-2403 GCF_004010195.1 Chiloscyllium plagiosum
ATGCCAACTTGAAGAAGTTCTCCTCCTCCCTCTACTAGGATCTTGGTGAGTGTCTCTCTCTCTGACTGCACACCGCCCCACCCAGGTCATCTTCTCTGCCCTGAACCTCTCCAGCTACATCCTGAAGCAGACTCGCTATCATAGCCATATCTCCTTCCTCAGTGCCTGCCTATGGAACCAATTGATCTCACATGGACTCCAGACTACATTCAGACTAGCACAAGTTGGACCTGAATAGGACAACCAGTACCTACAACAAATCCAAAACCTCCAGAAATGGTTCTCCTTCCAGATCCTCCACTCCACATTCACAGCCATGTGCTGCCACTACTCTCTCTACAGTCAGCCTTGCCACAGTTCAGGAACACACTCTCCTAGACTTGCAAAGAACTCTGCTGTTTTATGTCCTCAGAAGAATTCACACGCTCAACACATGCTTTTTCTCCACCACATCGTACGTAAATGAATGCAAGTACAACAAACTTTCAATTACTTAACTCAGCACTCAGGTTTCCTCGACCATTTCAGAACTTTCTACAGAACTATTCAGACACATTAGCCATGCAGCCACTCCAGCCACCAGCGAGCAATGACATCACTTCTGTCCCCATTGCTCCATACACCACAATCACTGCCAACCATGCTGCCTCTGTGATTGCCATCCAGACAACCACCTCCGCGATAACCAGGAAGCTGAATGCCTCCGTGACCGCTGCAGGATCCTCCATTACTACGAAGGCCACAAAATCCACCACCGCCGGAACCAACACGATATCTAACCTGCACATCACTTCTGCTCCCACAGTTGCAAATGCCATCACTTCTTGTCCCAGTAACATCACTCACATTGATGATGACATTGCCAATGTCACTTCTGCACCCAATAATGTTGTGCACCAGAACTCAACCAACAGCATCACTGATGTCAACATCACTTCCACCCCTTTAGTACCGCTGTGGGCCCCACATTCGCCTCCACAATGAGCATCACTTCCGTGTGTGACATCACTCTGATCCCTTAACCACGCCCACTCAGTGGCCATCTCCGCCCCCACTCCCAGCTCCAGCCCCATACCAGGTCCAAGCTCCCAGCCCTGCAATGTATTTACCATACCCCCACACCTCCCACTCGCTGAGGATGAGCAATCAGTCCGATTCCTGATCAAGGACTTATGCCAGAAACGCCGATTCTCCTGCTCCTCGCATGCTGCCTGACCTGCTGTGCTTTTCCAGCGCCACACTCTCAACTTTGATCTCCAGCATCTGCAGTCCTCACTTTCTCCTAGTTGATTTCCTCGCCAGGGAAACCATCCTTTCAGCATCTCTTCTGTCAAACCAATTAAGAATTTTATAATTTCCAATTCAATCGTCTCTCATACATCTAAACAACACAGAATAAGGGCCAATCCACTCTGCCACTAGTAACTTCTAAGAATTTGGGCTTGTACCTGATATGTACAGCCTCACCCTCACAAATTGTGAATGCTAGAAGCTTTTCTTTCACATCCCACAGCTTCCACCTAATTGCAGATATTCAGCTCTAGCTTACAACCTAAATACACTGCAGCACACCCACTGACATTCTTGCCTTTCTTTTGGGACAAGGACAGGAGGTGACAGCACAGAAACAGTTGATATAGGTACATCTGCAATTCCACAGTCCCCACTAATAATTATGTTATGAATTATTCAGAGTGCAGAGTCTGCAGCTTTTGCCACCAGAGTTGTCATGAACACATAGGATGATGGTATGTTCCTAATGTATGCCCATTCTCAATTCTTATTTCATCCTTTTCCCAAATTCTGGCAGGAATTACACACTACAGATGTTAAAAATCACAAACCACCAGGTTATAGTCCAATAGGCTTACTTGTTGTATGATTTTTAACCTTGTCCATCAAATCTGCAGATGGAGTGACCATAGACATTTTGTATCCATCACTATACTGTTGCCCCTTTTCCCTCAGTCCAGCCTTCTCCTTTTGCATTTATGTTTGCTGATACCCAAGATCTGTCCTCTGGTCATCCTCATGATGAAGGATGAGACAGGAGTAGGAAACTGTGGAAGAAGAACCCATACATGATACTCACAGGGCCCAGTTCAGATGTTGGAATTGCACAGACCTCAGAAGGTAATACAGTGATGAGAATGCTATTCGGTCCAAATAGACTGTCCTTGTGTTTATCCGGACCCTCTTCGCTCTATTTACATCATCGTGGGCGGCACGGTGGCACAGTGGTTAGCACTGCTGCCTCACAGCGCCAGAGACCCGGGTTCAATTCCCGCCTCAGGCGACTGACTGTGTGGAGTTTGCACATTCTCCCCATGTCTGCGTGCTCCGGTTTCCTCCCAGAGTCCAAAAAAATGTGCAGGTTAGGTGAATTGGCCACGCTAAATTGCC
>NW_025196903.1:3757-5000 GCF_004010195.1 Chiloscyllium plagiosum
TCCCTGTAAACTGTTTGAATGGTAGGGTTTGGGGCCTGGCTTTGCTGCTCCTCTCCCTTGTAAAATTGCTGTCTCTTGTATGCAGCTGTAAATGTAACTGTTTGTTGTAAACTGTTTTTGTAATTTGTTTAATAAAATAAAAAAAATAAACAGGAGTGTCCACTGGCCACCCGGGTGTTTTCCTATCTTCCTGGTGGTGGAAATTGAATAAAGATTCGTGCACTTTGTGTCTTTCACTGTGTCTCACACCTGCACACACACACCATGGGTGCTGGGGATAAAATAAGCACTACCGCACTTAGGTGGTAGTGTGGGGGTTAATAAAAAAAATAAAAGAAAAAAAAATAACAGGAGCAGTCCCTACCCTCCCCTAAAAAAAAAGAAAAAAGAAAGAAAAAAAAATAAACAGGAGTGTCGGGGTTCTATTCATTATAGAATCCCTACAGTATGGAACAGGCCCTTCGGCCCAACAAGTCCACACCGACCCTCCGAACAGTAACCCGCCCAGACCCATTCCCCTACCCTATCTTTACCCCTGACTAATGATGAACACTATGGGGCAATTTAGCATGCCCAACCCACCTAACCTGCACATCTTTGGACTGTGGGAGGAAATCGGAGCACCCGGAGGGAACCCGAGGCTGGAATTGAACCCGGGTCCCTGGTGCTGTGAGGCAGCAGTGCTAACCAGTGCTAGCCACCGTGCCACCCCATTCACTCTGCAAGCTGGCTCTGAGGGAGCCAGATCAGTGTCAAGGACTCTCCACGTGTAGATAAAGGGTCTACTTAGTGACAGGATACCGGCCTCTGTGGAGTTATTTCATACGTTAGACAAAAAGATCAGGAACCAGTTGGCAGCCATTTCATGTTCTTGTTTCATGCAGTAACCTGTTCCATTTAAAACATTACACCTTCTGAGCAAACCCATTCATAGATGTTCTTAAACACCTCTGGAACAGGTGGGTAATTCAAAACCCCTCGTGCTGCACCAACAAGTTTCCTCAGGGGCCCCTGGATTCAAACTATTAACTCGGCTTTCTCTCTCCACACAACCGGTGCCCGAGTTGTTGAGTTTCTCCAGTGATTCCCATTTCAAAATCTTCAACAATTCTTTGTTTCATTTCAACTCAAAGTTCCTCTTTTGACCTCCAAGGTTTTAAAAAAAAGTATTCCATTCTCCACGACACATCGAAAATTTGTCATTTCCCCCAGCTCACATTCTAAGTAAAATGTACGCAAGTGA
>NW_025196904.1:0-5000 GCF_004010195.1 Chiloscyllium plagiosum
GACCTCATGGCTCCGAAACTCAATCCCTCTCCCAATAAAAGCTAATTCAGCATATGCCTTCTTAACAACCCTATCAAGTTGGTTGGCAACTTTCAAGGAACTATGTACATGGACACCAACATCTCTCTGCTATGTACACTATGAAGAATCTTATCATTAGCCCAGTACTCTTTATTCCTGTTGCTCCTTCCAAAGTGAATCACCTCACACTTTTCCACATTAAACTCCATTTGCCTTTCAGCCCAGCTCTGCAGATATCTATGCCCCTCTGTCACCTGCAACATGTTTCAGCACTATCCACAACTCCACCGACCTTAGTATCATACGCAAATTTACTGACCCATCCTTCTGTGTCCTCATCTAGGCCATTTATAAAAATGATAAACAGCAGTGGCCCCAAAATAGATCCTTGTGGTACACCAATAGTAGCTGAACTCCAGGATGAACATTTCCTATCAATCACCACCCTCTGTCTTCTTTCAGCTAGCCAATTTCTGATCCAAACCGCTAAATCACCCTCAATCCCATGCCTCTGTATTTTGTGCAATAGCATACCATGGGGAACCTTATCAAACACCTTACTGAAATCCATATACACCACATCAACTGCTTTACTCTCATCCACCTGTTTCAAAGAACTCAATAAGGTTTGTGAGGCATGACCTCCTCTTCACAAAACCATGCTGACTATCCCTAATTAACTTATTCCTCTCTAGAAGATTATAAATCCTATCTCTTGTAATTTTTTCCAACACTTTACCACAACCGAAGGAAGGCTTACTGGTCTATAATTACCAGTGTTGTCTCTACTCCCCTCCTTGAACAAGGGGACAACATATACATACACAGACAGACTGACACACACAGACAGTTGCTACACACACGCAGACAGTATACATATACACACACACTCCTACAGACCCATTCATTCATGCAGACCCCCCCATACTCACACCCACACACACACCCTCTCATAGATTTATACACCTTTACATGCACGCACATACACATACACGCATTCTGTCACAGACACTCACACCCCCCCCGAACACACACACCCACATGCATGCACACACACATATACATTTGTGGGGTGAATTTGTACTTTCTGTTATGTCAGGGGTGAGCAGCTCTTCTATTTTTTTTCTTTTTTTTGGCAGTGACAAGCTGTGCCCTTCACATTGCTGTTTTTTTTTGAGAATTTTTTTTCTTTTTATAATTTAACCCCCACACTACCACCTAAATGTGGTAGTGCTTATTTTTTCCGCAGCAGAGCAGCTCTTCTTTTTTTTTCTCTGTTTATTATTTTTTTTTAATTGCTGTTTATTTTTTTTTGTGTGTGCAGGTGTGAGACACAGTGAAAGAGACAAAGTGAATGAATCTTTATTCAAATGCCTTTTATTTTTATTTTTTTCTTTTTTTTCTTTCTAAATAATTTAACCCCCACACTACCACCTAAGTGCGGTAGTGCTTATTTTTTCCGCAGCAGAGCAGCTCTTCTTTTTTTTTCTCTGTTTATTATTTTTTTTTAATTGCTGTTTATTTTTTTTTGTGTGTGCAGGTGTGAGACACAGTGAAAGAGACAAAGTGAATGAATCTTTATTCAAATGCCTTTTATTTTTATTTTTTTCTTTTTTTTCTTTCTAAATAATTTAACCCCCACACTACCACCTAAATGTGGTAGTGCTTATTTTTTCCGCAGCAGAGCAGCTCTTCTTTTTTTTTCTCTGTTTATTATTTTTTTTTAATTGCTGTTTATTTTTTTTTGTGTGTGCAGGTGTGAGACACAGTGAAAGAGACAAAGTGAATGAATCTTTATTCAAATGCCTTTTATTTTTATTTTTTTCTTTTTTTTCTTTCTAAATAATTTAACCCCCACACTACCACCTAAATGTGGTAGTGCTTATTTTTTCCGCAGCAGAGCAGCTCTTCTTTTTTTTTCTCTGTTTATTATTTTTTTTTAATTGCTGTTTATTTTTTTTTGTGTGTGCAGGTGTGAGACACAGTGAAAGAGACAAAGTGAATGAATCTTTATTCAAATGCCTTTTATTTTTATTTTTTTCTTTTTTTTCTTTCTAAATAATTTAACCCCCACACTACCACCTAAATGTGGTAGTGCTTATTTTTTCCGCAGCAGAGCAGCTCTTCTTTTTTTTTCTCTGTTTATTATTTTTTTTTAATTGCTGTTTATTTTTTTTTGTGTGTGCAGGTGTGAGACACAGTGAAAGAGACAAAGTGAATGAATCTTTATTCAAATGCCTTTTATTTTTATTTTTTTCTTTTTTTTCTTTCTAAATAATTTAACCCCCACACTACCACCTAAATGTGGTAGTGCTTATTTTTTCCGCAGCAGAGCAGCTCTTCTTTTTTTTTCTCTGTTTATTATTTTTTTTTAATTGCTGTTTATTTTTTTTTGTGTGTGCAGGTGTGAGACACAGTGAAAGAGACAAAGTGAATGAATCTTTATTCAAATGCCTTTTATTTTTATTTTTTTCTTTTTTTTCTTTCTAAATAATTTAACCCCCACACTACCACCTAAATGTGGTAGTGCTTATTTTTTCCGCAGCAGAGCAGCTCTTCTTTTTTTTTCTCTGTTTATTATTTTTTTTTAATTGCTGTTTATTTTTTTTTGTGTGTGCAGGTGTGAGACACAGTGAAAGAGACAAAGTGAATGAATCTTTATTCAAATGCCTTTTATTTTTATTTTTTTCTTTTTTTTCTTTCTAAATAATTTAACCCCCACACTACCACCTAAATGTGGTAGTGCTTATTTTTTCCGCAGCAGAGCAGCTCTTCTTTTTTTTTCTCTGTTTATTATTTTTTTTTAATTGCTGTTTATTTTTTTTTGTGTGTGCAGGTGTGAGACACAGTGAAAGAGACAAAGTGAATGAATCTTTATTCAAATGCCTTTTATTTTTATTTTTTTCTTTTTTTTCTTTCTAAATAATTTAACCCCCACACTACCACCTAAATGTGGTAGTGCTTATTTTTTCCGCAGCAGAGCAGCTCTTCTTTTTTTTTCTCTGTTTATTATTTTTTTTTAATTGCTGTTTATTTTTTTTTGTGTGTGCAGGTGTGAGACACAGTGAAAGAGACAAAGTGAATGAATCTTTATTCAAATGCCTTTTATTTTTATTTTTTTCTTTTTTTTCTTTCTAAATAATTTAACCCCCACACTACCACCTAAATGTGGTAGTGCTTATTTTTTCCGCAGCAGAGCAGCTCTTCTTTTTTTTTCTCTGTTTATTATTTTTTTTTAATTGCTGTTTATTTTTTTTTGTGTGTGCAGGTGTGAGACACAGTGAAAGAGACAAAGTGAATGAATCTTTATTCAAATGCCTTTTATTTTTATTTTTTTCTTTTTTTTCTTTCTAAATAATTTAACCCCCACACTACCACCTAAATGTGGTAGTGCTTATTTTTTCCGCAGCAGAGCAGCTCTTCTTTTTTTTTCTCTGTTTATTATTTTTTTTTAATTGCTGTTTATTTTTTTTTGTGTGTGCAGGTGTGAGACACAGTGAAAGAGACAAAGTGAATGAATCTTTATTCAAATGCCTTTTATTTTTATTTTTTTCTTTTTTTTCTTTCTAAATAATTTAACCCCCACACTACCACCTAAATGTGGTAGTGCTTATTTTTTCCGCAGCAGAGCAGCTCTTCTTTTTTTTTCTCTGTTTATTATTTTTTTTTAATTGCTGTTTATTTTTTTTTGTGTGTGCAGGTGTGAGACACAGTGAAAGAGACAAAGTGAATGAATCTTTATTCAAATGCCTTTTATTTTTATTTTTTTCTTTTTTTTCTTTCTAAATAATTTAACCCCCACACTACCACCTAAATGTGGTAGTGCTTATTTTTTCCGCAGCAGAGCAGCTCTTCTTTTTTTTTCTCTGTTTATTATTTTTTTTTAATTGCTGTTTATTTTTTTTTGTGTGTGCAGGTGTGAGACACAGTGAAAGAGACAAAGTGAATGAATCTTTATTCAAATGCCTTTTATTTTTATTTTTTTCTTTTTTTTCTTTCTAAATAATTAACATGAAAATGCTGCAGCTTTTTTCCAAAGACAAATGTGATCACATTGTCTTATAGACCTATACTGCAATTTTCTGCAAAAGTATTGTTGAGGCATTAGATAGAACATAACACATGAACCAGCCCTTCAGCCAATGATGTTGTGCTGAAAATGATACCAAATGAAACTAATCCTTTCTGCCTGTCCTTGGTCTATAACCTCCATTCCTTGCATATTCATGTGCTTATCTAAAAGACACTTAAACACCCCAATCATATCCTCCATCACCACCATCCCTGGCAGTGTGTTCCAGACTCCTGGCACTCTCTGTACAAAATAACTTGCCCCTCATATCTCAAAGTTTCCCCCTCTCACCTTAAATGCATGCCCCCTAGTATTAGACATTACAACTCTGAGAAAAAGATTCTGACTGTCAACCCTATCTATGCATCTCATAATTGTATAGACTTCTTTCAAGTCTCCCCTCAGTCTTCGCCACTCAAGAGAGAACAATCCGAGTTTTTCTAACCTCTCCTTAGAGCTCATACCATTTAGTCCAGGCAGCACGTTGGTAAATCTCTTCTGCACCCTTTCCAAAGCGTCCACATTCTTCCTGTATTGTGGCAGCCAGAATTGAATGCAATACTCCATGTGTGGCTGTACCAAAGTCTTATAAAGCTGCAGCATGACATCCTGACTCTTGTACTCAACTCCCTGATCAAGAAAAACAAGCATGACGTATGTCTTCTTTCCCACCAATCCAAAGAAGTGCTAGTTAGGTGAATTGGTCATGCTAAATTGCCCATAGTGTTCAGGGATGTGCAGGTGAGTCAGAGTAAATGTAGATAAATGGGGAATGGGTTTGGGTGGGATACTCTTCGGAGAGTCGATACGGACTTAGAATCATAGAGTCATAGAGATGCACAGCATGGAAACAAACCCTTCGGTCCAACTCCACCATGATGACCAGATATCCCAACCCAATCTAGTC
>NW_025196905.1:0-2566 GCF_004010195.1 Chiloscyllium plagiosum
AATTTATAGTCCAACAGGTTTATTTGGAAATACATATTTGGAGTGATATAGGGAGGGAAAGGGATGAGGGTGTGAAAAGAGAATATAGGAAATTAGATTGGAAGCGAAAAGGCAGGACGAGCAGAGCAGTAATCTCAGGATTGCTACTGATGTCACGTGCCAGTGAGGGTAGGAATAGAGAGTGAGTGCAAATGAACATTGCTGCAGAGCTGGTAGGTGAGAGGGCTTCAGATATGTGGGCCATTGGGATACCTTGTGGGGATGGTGGCACCTATACAAGAAGGACAGGTTGCACTTGAACTGGAAGGGCACCAATATCCTGGGCGAGAGGTTTGCTAGACCTCTTTAGGAGGGTGTAAACTACATTGGCAGTGGAGTGGTAACCTAAACTATGGATCAAATAATGGAGTAAGTAGTGAACAGCCAGATACAACGTCTAGAGAGTCTATGAGGAGGGATAGGCAATTGATAGGACAAAGGTTCAGTCAGTGTGATGGGTTGAAGTGTGTCTATTTTAATGGAAAAAGTATCAGGAGTAAGGGTTACAAACTCAGAGCGTGGATCAATACTTGGAACTATGATGTTGTGGCCATTATGGAGACTTGGATATAGCTGGGGCAGGAATGGTTGTTGGATGTTCCTGGGTTTAGATGTTTCAAAAGGAATAGGTTGGGAAGGTAATAGAGGTGGAGGAGTGGCATTGCTAATCAGGGATAGTATCACAGCTGCAGAAAGGGAGATTGGCGAGGAGGGATTGTCTACGGAGTCAGTATGGGTGGAAGTCAGAAACAGGAAAGGAGCAGTCACTTTATTGGGAGTTTTCTACAGGCCCCCAATAGCAGCAGAGACACAGAGGAGCAGATCGGGAGACAGATTTTGGAAATGTGCAGAAGTAACAGGGTTGTTGTCATGGATGACTTTAACTTCCCTAATATTGATTGAAACCTCCTTAGTTCAAATAGTTTGGATGGAGCAGCTTTTGTCAGGTCCAGAAAGGGTTCCTGATGCAGCATGCAGACAGGCTGACTAGAGGGGAGGCCATACTGGATATGGTGCTTGGTAATGAACCAGGCTATGTGCCAGATCTCACAGTGGGAGAGCATTTCAGTGATAGTGATCACAACTCCCTGACCTTTACTATACTCATGGAGAGGGATAGGAGCAGATAGTATGGGAAAGTATTTAATTGGAGAGGGGGAAATACAATGCTTTTGGGCAGGAACTGGGGCACCTAAATTTGGAACAGATGGTTTCAGGGAAATGCACAACAGAAACATGGAGGTTGTTTCGAGGGCACCTGCTGATAGTGCTGGACAGGTTTGTCCCACAGAGGCAAGGAAGGGATGGTAGGTTGAAAGAGGCTTGTATGACGAGAGATGTGGAACATCTAGTCAAGAGGAAGGAGGAAGCTTACTTAATGTTGAGGAGGCAAGGATCAGACAGGGCTCTAGAGGGTTACAAGGCAGCCAGAAGGACCTGAAGAATGGACTTAGGAAAGCAATAAGGGGGCATGAAAAAGCCTGGCTGGTCGGATTAAGGAAAACCCTCAGGCGTTCTACACTTGTGTGAGGAACAAGAAGATGACTAGAGTAATGATAGGCTGATCAGGGATAGCGGGGGGGGAACATGCGCCTGGAGTCGGAGGGAATAGAGGAGACCTTAATGAGTACTTTGCTTCAGTATTCACAACTGAAAGGGACATTGACGTTTCTGAGGAAAGATGAAACAGACTAATATGCTAGAACAGATTAATGTTAGGAAGGAGGATGTGCTGAAAATTTTGAAAAACACAAAGGTAGATAAATCCCCTGGTCCAGATGGGATATACCCTAAGTTATTACAGGAAGTGAGGGAAGAGATGGCTGCACCTTTGGCAATGATCTCTGCATCCTCACTGTCCACTGGAGCAGTGCCAGATGATTGGAGGGTGGCAAATGTTATTTTCTTGTTCAAGAAAGGGAATAGGGATAACCCTGGGAATTACAGACCAGTCAGTTTTACGTCAGTGGTGGTCAAAACATTGGAGAGGATTCTGAGGAACAGGATTTATGATTACTTGGAAAACCATAGTTTGATTAGAGATAGCCAGCATGGCTTTGTGAGGGGCAGGTCATGCCTCACAAACTTTACTGAATTCTTTGAGGATGTGACAAAGCATGTTGATTAAGGTAGACCAGTGGACGTGGTGTACATGGATTTTAGCAAAGTATTTGATAAGATTCCCTATGGTAGGCTTATTTAGAAAGTAAGGAGGCATGGGATGCAGGGAAACCTGTCTATCTGGATACAGATTTGGCAAAAGTGAGGACTGCAAATGCTGGAAACCAGAGTTTCGATTAGAGTGATGCTGGAAAAGCACAGCAGGTCAGGCAGCATCTGATGAGCAGGAAAATCGACGTTTGAGGCAAAAGCCATTCATCAGGAATAGAGGCAGGAAGCCTCCAGGGTGGAGAGATAAATGAGGGTGTGAGGGGGGGGGGAAGGTAGCAAAGAGAACAATAGGTGAATGGGGGTAGCAATGGAGGTGATAGTCAGAGGGGAGGTTGGAGCAGAAATGTGGGAAGAA
>NW_025196905.1:3967-5000 GCF_004010195.1 Chiloscyllium plagiosum
CCGGTAGCGGCAGGGACAGGCCACTATAAATGCCGGAGGAAACACCACAGAAGCGCTTCACAGGAGGCTCCCAAGCACTGAGGATGTCACCTAGACAGGGGATGAAACGTTTGCAACAAAAATTTCCAGCTCGGCGAACAGAACCACAACAACGAGCACCCGAGCTACAAATCTTCACCCAAACTTTCAATTTGTATTGCCAAAGTGTTGGCTGCAACTGGATATTTACGATATCTGTTCCTGAGAAAGGGGGCTAGTTTAGAACAGTTAAGAAATTGGCTACCTCAGTATAAAAAGTTTAGTTTAAAAGTTCCAGACCCGAAGTTTTCATTAAAACCCTGAAGGGGTTATTTGAAGCTGAGAAAGTCTGGAGCTGAGTTATATGACAGTTCTAGGAAGAAGTAACAGATCCTCAAGATGGAGCATTGAAGCCACAATTCAATTAAGCCTTGCAGGTTTGAAATAGGAGATAATTCACTCCAGTGTGAGTACTAAAAAGCAAGACTTTTGGAATTAACAAGATGACACTTTAGTATTTAAATATTTAAATTTGTGTTATATTCTATTTTATCTTAATTTCTTTTCCACAATAAAATTCTATTGAATTGTTAAAATTGAATCTACAACATTGCGTGTTACAGAAAGACCTAGTAGTACAGGTGCATAGTTGAACATGGAGTCACAGTTAGGGTGATGAAGAAGGCATTTGGTGGCCCCTTGCCATCATTGGTCTGTGCATTGAGGATAGGAGTTGGGACATCATGTTGCGGCTGTACAGGACATTGGTGAGGAATGGAATACTAGATTCAATTCTGGCTGTCCTGCTAAGGAATGGTGTTGTTAAACTTGAAAGGGTTCAGAAATGATTTACGAGGAGGGTTGGAGGGTTTGAGCTATAGAGGGAGGCTTAACAGGCTGAGGCTGTTTTCACCCCAGGGCTGGGGGCAGGAATTAGTTGGTGGTGATGATCAGGGCCAGAGGGGTGACCCTTTTTGAAAATATATAAAATCATGAGGGGCATGGATAGGATGAA
>NW_025196906.1:4723-5000 GCF_004010195.1 Chiloscyllium plagiosum
TCAGTTAACAAAAAAAGTGCACCATTAAATTAACCTCCAACTCCCTGAGGTAATCAAGACTAATCTAGCAAATAATAGACACTGTGTGACATTTGTAAAGCATTGTCTTCAATGTGTGTGTGTGTGTGGGGGGGGGATTATTTTCTTCAATTATAAACATGTCTACTTGACTAATTTTTCCCTTGAAGACAAGGCAAAGAATCAGCACTCACCAACGAGCTAGCAATATAACTGCAGGCTTCAATTAACTGGGAAAAGAAAGACTGCCAAATATCCA
>NW_025196907.1:0-1633 GCF_004010195.1 Chiloscyllium plagiosum
TGGAGTTCAAACCAGAGAAGCATGAAATAATCTTTGAGGTAATCTAAGCATAAGGGGTAAGCAAACAAGGAAAAGGAATAAACAATGCTAAGAAATGCAAAGGAACAAAGGGACATTGAGGTACATGAAGGTAGTAGAACATAGAAACTGTTTAAGATGCAAGATATTTTTCTATTTTTACCAACACATAGATTATAGGAACAGGGAGATTATCTCCAATCTGTATAAAATATTGGATGATACACAGCTAAACTGCTGCATGCATTTCTGTTCAATGCATTTCAGAAAGTATGTAATTACTGTGGTGATGGCAAAGAGAAGATGGACTGGGATACTGTCAGGACTGGAGAATGTTAGCTATGAGGAAAGACTGGCTAGACTAGGATTCAAACCAAAACAAATGTTCCTGGTGAAACCCAGCAAGTCTGACAGCATTTGTGGAGAATGATGTTTTGAGCCTCCAACAACTTTTGCTTTTTGTGTGCTACAGTTCTTCAGTATCCACAGTTCTTAGCTTCATTATGTTAGACCACAATTCAGTTTGTTTACAGAAGAGTGACTAAGGTAAGATTTAATTGAGGTGAATAAAAATATGAATGAGAGTGAATAAAAGGCACCTATTTTCATTCATTGAAATGTCAACACCTAATAGCCACAAATATGAAGTCATTGATAGAAGGATCACAGGGAATTTGAAGAGAATCTTTCTCACCCAGAGGCTGGCCGAGAGTTTGGATCTCACTGTCTAAAAGGGTGAGAAAGGCAGATGTCCTCACTGCATTTAAAAAGTGCTTGGATGTACACCTACATTAATGTTATCCTACAGATCAGATAGTGGGACTGGGGAAAACAACACTTTTGCATTGGTATAGACATGATGAGCTATATGACTCTCCAAGATGAGGATTCTGGGTAATCCAAGATGGAGGACAGGAAAAAATTCTGGCTGTAAGAGCTGCTCCGCTTTTTGGGGTATTTTATGTGCTCAGGTGATTTCCTCGAATTCCAGGAGCGGCAATTGCTGTTTTATATGCTGTTGCATTGTTTTGGAACTTTGGGGAAAAAAAAGTCAAAACAATATCACTTTTTAAAGGGAGAAGAACAGACAAAGGAAGCACATGGTGAGGACAGTGCAGGAGAGAGAGAGAGAGAGAACCTGCACAGTTACTGCCTTTGCTGTTTTTGAATTCATGTGTCACTGGGCATCGGAGTGGATCTGGGAAAATTAACAAACAGTGAATTTCACAGCTAATCTTGGAAGAACCGGTTTGGGCGAAGATCACAACGCAGAATCAGATAAATTAATTGTTGTTTTAAGTCTGTCCAAGAGAAAGGCTGTATTAGTGAGTACAGTGGGTTCTTTCTTGATTATATGATTTTGGAGATAAGTCTCTTGATTAAACTTAAAATATAAGCCATAGCTATTAATTTAACTTGGTGCAGTGTTTTGTAGAGGAATAAGACGGTGTTATTTTCTGGGTCTGTAGATTGTGAAGGAGCAAAAATGGCCTTTGCAGTGATATGTACTTCTTGTCAGATGTGGGAGTTTAAAGAGAGTTTAAAGGTTACTGCAGATTATATCTGCCATAAATGCTGTTGGATGCGAATCTTATCAGATCGAGTGGATCAGTTG
>NW_025196907.1:3425-5000 GCF_004010195.1 Chiloscyllium plagiosum
ACACTGGGATTGATCTCTCTCTCCCCACACTGGGATTGATCTCTCTCTCCCCACACTGGGATTGATCTCTCTCTTCCCACACTGGGTCCGATCTCTTCCCCCTACACTGGGATTGATCTCTCTCTCCCCACACTGGGATTGATCTCTCTCTCCCTACACTGGGATTGATCTCTCTCTTCCCACACTGGGTCCGATCTCTTCCCCCTACACTGGGATTGATCTCTCCACCCCACACTGGGATTGATCTCTCCCCCCTACACTGGGATTGATCTCTCTCTCCCCACACTGGGATTGATCTCTCTCTCCCCACACTGGGATTGATCTCTCTCTTCCCACACTGGGTCCGATCTCTTCCCCCTACACTGGGATTGATCTCTCCACCCCACACTGGGATTGATCTCTCCACCCCACACTGGGTCCGATCTCTCCCCCCTACACTGGGTCCGATCTCTCCCCCCTACACTGGGTCTGATCTCTCCCCCATACACTGGCGATCTCTCTCCTGTGCTCCCCATGCCACCCTCTCCATCCCCTCCGTGAAAAAGGGTTTCCTCAATTTCTCTTTAAATGCTGGCATTCATTTTATAATTACAGCCCTTTGTTATTGACCGTGAGCGTACCTGCTGCTTTCTGTTACCCTGCCCGTGCCCAAGATAACCTTGTACAGTCAAAAATAACTTTTTGACAGCTGCGTCACTCAACGGGTGATTTTACTGATGACGATTCTGTGACTTTGTCGAATGGGCATTGACTTCATTGCAACGTTACATTTGTGCAATGGATTTCTGAGGAGGAGATTTTCACACAGGAAAAGGAGACATTTCCTGTCTAATAAATAAACACACATTCACCCCAGGCAAATTAGCCCTCGGGCTGATACACAGTTCCTTCAGACATCCTGAGTTTAACTGAAGGTGTCTGTAGTTAGCGGTGACCCCCACGGCGAGAGTGAAGAGGGAAAGGAAGAGTCAGGTTTTCAATTCTGATCGTAGCGTATTCTCCTTCTGTGTCAGTCGCTCAACATTGAGGGAGACTTGTTTTCACTCGGTTCAATGCATTTTGAGAAAGTCGATAGTCCAACGCAGCACATGCCAACTATGGCCATTTTGAGAAGGTCGACAGTCCAACGCAGTACATGCCAACTATAGCCATTTTGAGAAGGTCGACAGTCCAACGCAGTACATGCCAGCTATGGCCAGTTTGAGAAGGTCAATAGTCCAATGCAGTACATGCCAGTTGTGACCATTTTGAGAAGGTCGACAGTCCAACACATCATATGCCAGCTGTGGCCATTTTGAGAAGGTCGACAGTACAATGCAGCACATGCCAGCTATGGCCATTTTGAGAAGGTCGATAGTCCAACGCAGTACATGCCAGCTGTGGCCATTTTGAGAAGGTCGACAGTCCAATGCAGCACATGCCAGCTATGGCCAGTTTGAGAAGGTCGATAGTCCAACGCAGCACATGCCAGCTGTGGCCATTTTGAGAAGGTCGATAGTCCAATGCAGCACATGCCAGCTGTGGCCATTTTGAGAAGGTCGATAGTCCAACGCAGCACATGCCAGCTGCGGCCAT
>NW_025196908.1:0-299 GCF_004010195.1 Chiloscyllium plagiosum
ATTCCTACCCATGATTTGGCACTTAGGAGGTGAAGCCTCTGTGAAGCAATGGGGAGTGATGTGTTAAGATGCAAAAAGAGTTATCTATTACGAGTAGACTAAGGTCTCCAGCTTAATAATCAATATTATGCGTGACCTCAACAAACGTCTTCTGCTTGTCCAGAACATTAGTAAGAACACTTTTCAAGTTCTGTATAAAGTTCTAATCACCCTGCTATAGGAGGATAATTACTGAATTGGAAATTGCGCAGAAAAGTGCATGCTAATATGTTGTGGGACATGGGTGTCCTGTGTCTGGA
>NW_025196908.1:3328-5000 GCF_004010195.1 Chiloscyllium plagiosum
GTTCTGTCCGATTTTAGATTCCAAAACCTTACATATGCTTCTTTTTTCCCCTTTGATGTGAATTCACAACCTCCCCTGTTATCCAGCATCCCTTACCTGGCTATCCTTTTCCTTTCGTCTTACTAGAACATGTCAGTCCTCACTTTTGATCAGTACATCTTTGAACAACTCTGACATGTCAAATGTGGGCGTTCCCAATAACAGCTCCTCACAAATAGCAGACTAGCACTTGCTTAGTTCTGACATGATCCATATTACCCAAATTGCTACCTTCCCGCAAGGTCCTGACATAACTTTATTCATAGTTAACTTAAAAGTTAAGGAGCTCAGATCACTGTTTCCAAAATGCTCTTCCACCTGGCCCTTTTCATTAGTGAAAATAAGATCAAATATGCCCCCTCCTCTCGTTGGATTCTGCACAGACTGTTTGAAGAACGCCTCTTGGATGCACTTAACAAATTCTGCCTCATCTAATCCTCTTGCTGTAATGAGTCGCAGTGAATTCTGGAGAAATTAAGGTCACCCACCATGGTAACCTTATTACTACACCTTTCTATGATGTGCCTGCATGTTTGTTCTTCAATGCTCGGTGGCAGTTGGAAATTCTAACGTATAACCGCATCATCTGCCTTGCATACAACATATCTTGCGCTGAAATAAAAACAATTCAGCCCGTTTGTACCATGGTATTCATTTAGCTGTCTCTGCCTGTCATCCCTCTCTGACTTATAGGTTTTAAGATCTACTTGTCCCTCAATCTCTCCACTTGCTGATCTACGGGTTTGATTCCCAGCCCTCTGCCCTTCGAGTTTAAACCCTCCTAAGGAGGATTAACGAACAGTCGTGTAAGGATATTGGTTCCGCTCCAAATTAGGTACAATCTATACCTATTTTACAGGTTACCAACCTTCCTGAAATTGTCACAAAGATCCAAGAATCTGGCAACTTTCGTCCTACATTAGCAACATAGCCTCGCATTCGTCTGTCTTAGCTTTCCATTTCTGTCCTCATGAGTACATGGCCCAAGTGGTAATCCAGAGATTAGTATTCCCGAGATCCTGCTTTTCACCCTCTTTTCAGACGCCCTATATTCATTTCACAGAACCTCATCCATCCCTTTACTGATGTCATTGGTACCGATGTGCTTGCCCTCCCTCCCCCTTAAGAATTTTATGCAACTGGTCAGAGAGATCGATTACCGAGGCACAAGGGAAACAATACATCATGCTGACTTTTTGAATGCAGCCAAAGAAATGCCTGTCTGTGCCATTAACTAGCCCGACTCGTATCACTATTGGTTGCTTGGAATTTGCACGACCATGGTCGATGGCAGAGGCAATTATCTTGCTACAGGACTGGCTGCTGCTGTTAAACTCCCCTATTACACTTCACCGTGTCCAAAATGGTGTGTCTGTTAAGGAAGGGAATACCACAGGAGACTCATGCAATACTTGCCTGCTTCTCCTAATGGTCAACCATCTACCTGACTGAACCTGTGGTGTGACCATCTCCCCGTAGCTAATGTCTGTTACACTCTCCAGCCCTAATATGCTCCGCAGTGTGTCCAGGTGTCACGCTAAGCAAGCGATGTTGTCTGTGATGAGCTGCTGCTAGGCAGAATTCCTGCAGACATAGTCGTGAAGAACAGTTGGTTTCTCCTGATCTCCCATAT
>NW_025196909.1:0-1444 GCF_004010195.1 Chiloscyllium plagiosum
CACACCGGGTCAAGTCTCCAGACCACACCGAGCCCTATCCCCGGACCACACCAGGCCCAGTCTCCAGATCACACCTGGCCCAGTATCCAGACCACACCGTGCCCCGTCTCCAGACCACACTGGGCTCTGTCTCCAGACCACGCCGGGCCCAATCTCCAGACCACACCGGGCTCTTTCTCCAGACCACACCGGGCTCTGTCTCCAGACCACACCAGGCCCAATCTCCAGACCTCACCATGCCCAGTATCCAGACCACACTCGGCTCAGTCTCCAGGCCACACCAGGCCCAGTCTCCAGAACACAACGGGTCAAGTCTCCAGACCACACCGGGCCCAATTTTCAGACCACAACAGGCCCAGTCTCCGGACCTCACCATGCCCAGTATCCAGACCACACTGGGCTCAGTCTCCAGGCCACACAAGACCCAGTCTCCAGACCATAACAGCCAAGTCACCAGACCACACCAGGCCCAATGTAAAGATTATTAAAACTACTCGAACTTCAGTCTGTGCCAGCATTGGGCCTCCAGACCACACCGGGTCCAGTCTCCAGACCACACCAGGGCCGCTCTCCAGATCATATCGGGTCCAGTCTCCAGACCACACTGGGCCAAGTCCCCAGACCACGCCAGGCCCAGTCTTCAGACCACACCGGGCTCTGTCTCCAGACCACACCCGGCCCAATTTCCAGACCACACAGAGCCCAGTCTCCAGACCACACCGGCCAAGTCTCCAGTTCACACCGGGCCCAGTCGCCAGACCACACCAGGGCCGCTCTCCAGATCATATCGGGTCCAGTCTCCAGACCACACCGGGCCCAGTCTCCAGACCACACCAGGCCAAGTCTCCAGTTCACACCGGGCCCAGTCGCCAGACCACACCAGGGCCGGTCTCCAGATCATATCGGGTCCAGTCTCCAGACCACACCGGGCCCAGTCTTCAGACCACACCGGGCTCTGTCTCCAGACCACACCCGGCCCAATTTCCAGACCACACAGTGCCCAGTCTCCAGACCACACCAGGCCCGGTCTCCAGACCACACTGGGCTCAGTCTCCAGACCACACCAGGCCAAGTCTCCAGATCACACCGGGCCGAGTCTCCAGACCACACTGGGCCAAGTCCCCAGACCACGCCAGGCCCAGTCTTCAGACCAAAACGGGCTCTGTCTCCAGACCACACCCGGCCCAATTTCCAGACCACACAGTGCCCAGTCTCCAGGCCACACCAGGCCCAGCCTCCAGAACACAACGGGTCAAGTCTCCAGACCACACCGGGCCCAATTTTCAGACCACACCAGGCCCAGTCTCCAGACCTCACCATGCCCAGTATCCAGACCACACTGGGCTCAGTCTCCAGGCCACACAAGACCCAGTCTCCAGACCATAACAGCCAAGTCACCAGACCACACCAGGCCCAATGTAAAGATTTTTAAAACTACTCGAAC
>NW_025196909.1:1617-5000 GCF_004010195.1 Chiloscyllium plagiosum
TACATCCCTGGAAACTATGGGGCAATTTCGGATGGCCAATCTACCTAAACTGCATATCTTTTGGAAGAAACATGGAGCACTCAAAGGAAACTCATGTAGACACAAGGAGAATGTGCAAACGCCACACATTCACCCAAGGGTGGGATCAAACCCAATCCCTGGAACTGTGAGGCAGCAATGCTAACCACTCAGCCACAGTGCTGTTACAGTAATTGGAACTTTTTTAGAGTACAGTTATCAGGTGGATGTACTAAATTGGAAAGTAGCTCATCACTGATATTATTATTGCTACTTTGCATGTTTGTTTTTCGAAAAGGTCCTGGATATTTTGGAAGAGCATGTGCTACAACAGTCAATATGAACAGTAGTGATCCCTGAAAGGTTCCAGCAGACAGTGACAGCTACATCATGGAAAAGTCATCGGATAAGCCCACACCCAAACAGATGCAATGGAAACACCTCTTTCCAAAGTACTGACTCATTCAGCTGCAGTAAACATCCTCCCAGGAACTTACCCATAACCTGCTGTTTTTCAAAGATGAGTCTGGTACTGGCAGGTAGTCAACTGTCTGAAACGTGACAGTTCAACAGAAATGTTTTGACACTATACAGGCAGTCACACGCATTTTGGAGCAAATCTTTAAGTAGAGATTAGGACTCGAAACTTTCCTGATTTTTTGTCACTCTATAGGTCTGAGATGCCATACAAGTTGCAACTAGTGCTGCTCAGTTGAAAAAGTGTTCAACATGTACTAATGTTGAGAAACAACAACTGACAGATGTGTAATTATCAAGCATATGATCCAGGGTAGCTCTGCACCATTCCGTCTGCTTGGCGGATATTCATGCTCTGGAAATTCAATTATCACACATTATGAGGACATGTTCATGTCAAATATTATTTTTTAATTAATTGACTGGAGATCTCCATTGAACTTTTTCAAAAGGCAGTTTTTTTTAAAGTGAAACAAGGATATTGATTGAAACAAAAAACATGAATGTCAGCATTTGCATGACTGTATAGTCCACATTCCATATCTTTGGGATGGAGATGCACTAGAGACTTATAAAGCCCTGGCAATGTATAAACAGCTCTCTTCCTGATTTACTAAATTCCAGGGAGTCCTCATTTAAAGACAGGATTTAAAATCATGACTTTAGGTGATAATACATTAAGTGAAGCATTGATTCTCAATTTAAATACCATGGTGATACGGAAATCAATAGTTCCCTTTTCGTTTTGAGACTTTAAGTTGAAAGGAGGGTTAATAATTGAGGACATTGATGAATTCTTCTAATTCTGCTTCTATGTGTGTCCAATTACTCCTGATGAAGGGCTTTTGTCTGAAACATTAGTTTTCCTTCTCCTCGGAAGTTGCCTAACCTGCTATGCTTTTCCAGCACCACACTGTCGACTGTAATCTCCAGCATCTGCAGTCCTCACTTTTGCCCGATTACTCTATACATCAACTTAAAGACTGTAGGTATTGTTATTCAATTATTATGTTACTTAATGATTGAGTTAGGGAGAATGAAGAAGGGTTCCCTTGAAAGCAAAACTTATCTTCCAAAATATGTTAAATTAATGCTCTTCCTCTGGGAGCTCCAGTTTCCTCCCACAGTCCAAAGATGTGCAGGTTAGGTGAATTGGCTATTCTAAATTGCCCGTAGTGTTAGGTGGATTAGTCAGGGGAATGGGTCTGGGTGGGATGTTCTTCAGAGGGTCGATGTAGACTGGTTGGGCCGAAGGGCCTGTTTCCACACTGTAGGGAATCTAATCTAATCTCAAGCTGAACCCTTGCAAAGTATTAATTTTGGCTTAGGGCCAAGATCGAAGAAGTAGAGCTGGTTGTTTAATACGAATGCCCACATTTTTGCAATTGTCTGATAAATGCACAGTTGGAAAGTACATCATACTGAAAGTATATCATACCCGGCTAAAGTAGACTGGAAACAAAGATTTCATGGTGTGACAGTTGACGAGCAGTGGAGCGCCTTCAAAGAAATTGTTCAAAGTGCTCAGCAAAGCATATTCAGTGAGAAAGAAGGAGGGATCATCTGCCATGGGTGTCTCAGGAAATAAGGCAGGCTATCAAAGTGAAAGAGAAGGCATACAAAGTGGCCAAAAACAACAGGAATCTAGAAGATTGGGAAAACTTTAAAGGTCAACAGAAAGCCACAAAAAGAGCTATAAAGAAAAGCAAGATCATATATGAGAAAAACCTGGCACAGAATATAAAGACAGATAGTAAACGTTTCTATAAATATAGAAAACAAAGAAGAGTGGCTCAAGTAAATGTTGGTCCTTCAGAGGATGAGACGGGGCAGTTAGTTATGGGATATGATGAAATGGTTGAGGCATTGAACAGGTACTTTGCGTCGATCTTCACAGTGGAGGGGGTTGGCTTATGAGGAGAGGCTGAGTAGGCTGGGATTATATTCATTGGAATTCAGAAGAATGAGGGGGATCCTATAGAAACATATAAAATTATGAAGGGAATCGCTAACGTTGAAATAGAAAGGATGTTTCCACTGGTAGGTGAAACTAGGACAAAAGGGCATGGTCTCAAGATTAGAGGAAGCAGGTTTAGAACTGAACTGAGAAGGAAGTTCTTAAGACAGAGGATTGTTAATCTATGGAATTCTTTGTCCAGGGAAGTAGTTGACACTACTTCAGGAATTAATTTTAGAGCTAAGGTAGATACTTTTTGAAAAATAAAAGAATTAAGGGATATGGTGAAGACATGGGTAAGTGGAGTTGAGCCCACGAAAAGATTAGCCAGGAATGGCGGAACAGGCTCGAAGGGCCGGATGGCCTACTCCTGTTCCAAGTTCTTAGGTTCTTAGGAAAACTGAGCTTCTGATGGGTCCTGATGTCATTTGACAGCTTTGAAAGTTGAGGGTTGAGAAAATATTTATGGACTAGCTTCAGGGGTGAGGGTTTACAGAGAATCTCTCTTAAACGCCAACAAATTTGATGGAAGTTGCTCTTTTTTAAAAGACCCAATACATTTGATGAAGATATCAGAAATTATAATGGATTTATAGAATAAATAGAAATTATTTCAAATGGATTAATAATCAAATGATACACAATTAATGTCATTAAAATAATCGACAAGCAACCAGAAGTGGCAGAAGAAAAACATTTGTACATAACCAGTAGCTAGGTTTGGGAATGTAATCCCATATCGTAATCCCATATGTAATCCCATAGGAATGTAACAAATTCAAATTCCATATCCATTATTTGACAATCAACATCACTGTCCTGCATGTCTGTCTCTGAAAATATTAGTTTAATACTAATTCTGTTTTATGAACTTATACTCTCTTCATTTCTTATTGGTCAGCCACTTCTTTGACTATCTATCTACTTTTTG
>NW_025196910.1:0-1442 GCF_004010195.1 Chiloscyllium plagiosum
GTTGAGGCTAAAAAAATTTGATAACTTCTGTACATCTCTTAAAAGTCCTTGGGTCCCCTATGCCTTTTGAGCTGGTTAATCAACCTTTCCAGCCACCTTCAACAATTATGCCTCATTCCTGGAGCCCTTTAGAACTACATGGTTACTCTTTTTCCCTGTCAAACCATATCACTTCAGATTTCTCTGCTTCAGTTTCATCTACTAATTATAGAATCCCTAAAACATAGAAGCAGGTTGTTTGGACCATTGAAATTGCACTGACTCTCTGAAAGTTTCCCACAGTTAATCCTCCCACAGTCCAAAAATACAGGTTAGGTGGAAACCAGAGCACCCAGAGGAAACCCACACAAGTGCAAGGGAAATGTGCAAACTCCACAATTGCTAGAGTGGAATCAAACCTAGGTCCCTGGTGCGGTAGCATTGTTATTCACTAAGCAACCACTGACCCATTCCACCAATCTATGTCCTCTTCACAAATATTAAACTGTGTGCAGAGCATGGAAAATGTAAAAGTATAGGTCTTTCATATAAAAATCAGGAAAAGCAGTGACTGCTGAGGAACATTCAGCCAAGTTTGTATTTATGCTGGTTTTGTTTCATGGACTCCAGTTTTATTGGCATATTTACTGTATGGCACTTCAAGACTTTTCAAAGTCCTTGTCTACTTGGTTACCCCATTAAACCATTTATTATAATCAAAGAAACCTAATTCAACATAATTTGCCTTAAGCAAATCTGCACTGGTTTTCTCATCACAGGTGTGAAGTTTTTTTTAAAAATTGACTGGTCTGTAGGTGCTAATATTCTCCAATATGTGGCACTATTCCCATGTAAGCAAGATTAAAAAGTGAAAAGAGCAGATATACTGGCTATGATAAATCACCAGGATGACAGTTAAGAATAGCCAGCTTGTCTAATACTGGTCAATTGTTTACTTCCTATTGCTGCATGCACTATATTAACTTTATTATATAGGGACCAGTGCAAGGGAAGCCTTTCACCAAGATCCTGTACGCATTTAATGTACATACATCCTTCAAGGAGATTGAGAAAAAAAAGGTTCACTGTACAGATAACAGATCTGAAGGCATTGTTTTGTGAAAGTAAAAAAAGTCAATATTCCCTAGAATTTAGAAAGATTGTAAGTAAACAAACAGGAAAACGAGGTTTGACAGGGCAAATTGTCATAATAGCAAATGAGGATTATAACTCTTCAGTAGGAGCAAATTACTGCAAATACTGGAATCTGTACTTAAAGCATCCAAGGGAAGAGAAACCGAACAGTCTAGATAGCTCTTCAGAGCTACCTGCTGCAATTTCCAGTGTTTTGTTATAAAATCTTAAGGCTGTTCTGACAGTGCTGAAGGTATTTTGTTGAGTATAAGACATTAGGTAAGATTCTAAATTCCATTGGAAACAAGGGATTTGTAAATAATGAAGTT
>NW_025196910.1:3131-5000 GCF_004010195.1 Chiloscyllium plagiosum
GGTGCACATAACTGGGACCATGCTGGTGCACATTACTGGGACCATGTAGGTGCACAAAAATGGGACCATGCAGGTGCACATAACTGGGACGATGCAGGTGCACATAACTCGGACAATGCTGGTGCACAGAACTAGGACCATACAAGTGCACATAACTGGGACCATGCAGGTTCACATAACTGAGGTGCACAAAAATGGGACCATGCAGGTGCACATAACTGGGACGATGCAGGTGCACATAACTCGGACAATGCTGGTGCACAGAACTAGGACCATACAAGTGCACATAACTGGGACCATGCAGGTTCACATAACTGGGACCATGCAGGTATATCTAACTGGAACCGTGTCGCTGAACAAAGCAGGGTCCATGCAGGTTCACAAACTGGGACCATGCAGGTGCACATTACTGGGACCATGCAGGTGCACAAAACTGGGACCATGCAGGTGCACATAACTGGGACCATGCAGGTTCACATAACTGGGACCATGCAGGTATATCTAACTGGAACCGTGTCGCTGAACAAAGCAGGGTCCATGCAGGTTCACAAAACTGGGACCATGCAGGTGTACAAAACTGGGACCATGTGGGTGCACATAATTAGGACCATGAATGTGCACATAATTGGGCCCATGCAGGTGTACATAACAGGGAGCTTGCAGGTACACAAAACTAGGACCATGTAGGTACACATAACTGGGACCATGCAGGTGCACATAACTGGGGCCATCCAGGTGAACATAGCTGGGACCAAGAGGGTGCACAAAACTGGGACCATGCAGGTATACAATACTGGGACCATGCAGTTACACATAATTGGGACCATGCAGGTGTACATAACTGGGACCATGCAGATGCACATAACTGGGACCATGCAGGTGCACAAAACTAGGACCATGCAGGTGCACAAAACTGGGACCATGCAGGTGCACACAACTGGGAGCATGCAGTTGCTCATAACATGGGAATATGCAGGTGCACAAAATTGGGACCGTGCAGGAGCACAAAACAGGGACCATGCAGGTGCACATAACTGGGACCATGCAGGAGCACATAACTGGGACCATGCAGGTGCACAAAACTGGGACGATGCAGGTGCACAAAACTGGGACCATGCAGGTCACATAACTGGGTCCATGCACGTGCACTTAATTGGGACCATGCACGTGCACAAGACTAGGACAATGCAGGTGCACACAACTGGGACCATGCAGGTGCACATAACTGGGACCATGCAGGTGCACATAACTGGGAACATGGGCGTGCACATAACTGGGTCCATGGGGGTGCACATAACTGGGAACATACAGGTGCTCATAACTGGGACCATACAGGGGCACAAAACTGGGACCATGCAGGTGCACAAAATGGGGACCATGCAAGTACACAAAACTGGGAACATGCAGGGGTACCTAACTGGGACCATGCAGGTGTAGAAAACTGGGACCATATGGGAGTACATAATTATGGCCATGCAGTTGCTCATAACTGGGACCATACAGGTGCACAAAACTGGGACCATGCAGGTGCACATAACTGGCACCATGCAGATGCACATATCTGGGACCATGCAGGTGTACATAACTGGGATCATGCAGATGCAGAAAACTGGGACCGTGCAGGTACACATAACTGGGATCATGCAGATGCAGAAAACTGGGACCATGCAGGTGCACATAACTGGGACCATGCGGGTGCACATTACTGGGACCATGCTGGTGCACATAACGAGGACCATCCAGGTGCACATAACTGGGACCATGAAGGTGCATATTACTGGGCACGTGCAGGTGCACAGAACTGGGACCTTGCAGTTGCACATAACTGGGACCATGCAGATGCACATAACAGGGACCATGCAGATACAC
>NW_025196911.1:0-5000 GCF_004010195.1 Chiloscyllium plagiosum
CCCTGCCATCAACTCACATAGTAGTGCAAGAAATTCATGGGCTGCTTTATCTTCAAGATGGACATAATCTGTACAGCTGCATTTCCATCTTACCCCTTCCCACCAAGCCTCTGTGGGTGTGGACCATCCTACATTATCCTCACTCATTTGTTCAACTGCCCTGTAGTCTGACAGCAATACAATGCATACAATGCCTTTAGTTCTACTTTGACCAGCTGATCATAGAGAGAGCATCTCCAGCATTACCTCTTTTCCCACCCTTTTACCAGTAACTTTGGTGAGTCTAAGAGCGTGTCTTTGGTGCCCAACTTCCCTTCATTTGTATACTCCTTTATTTTCCATCCAAAGACATGAGGCTAGCTGCCACATGTACACTAAACACTTACCATCTATATTCTACCAAACCTTCCATTTCATTTGTCAAATATCATGTGTACCCCTGTCAGAAACACTGTATTCTTTGCTGTTGACTCCAGTTCATCATTCCCAGCTACTGTCACAGATCCCAACCTACCATGCTGATGAACCCCACACTCAAACTTCTGATATTAAATGCTCTGCAAATCAAAGACTGTGTACTTCTACCTCTGAAATGTTGCTCATTTCCTTTCCAGTCTCAACACGCCAAATGGTGTTGAATTTCTTTGTTGTCACATGAGCCAAAGTTTCATTTCTCTACATCTTAAACAACTCATAAAACCTTGCTCTTTTCATTCTATAATTTCACATGAAATCATGCTCCAGTTGTGTGTGTCCTTACTAACCTCTACTTGCTCCCACAGCCAGCCAATGTCTTAAATGTGACATGTACAACCCTGTATTCAATCCATGATCCTGTTGCCCTGTCTCTAACTTCCAACAACCAAATCAATACACATTTCATTTTTACGTATCCTCCATCACTAACTCCCCAATGTTCACAGTCTAGATTAGAGTGGTGCTAGAAAAGCACAGCAGGTAAGGCAGCATCAGAGGAGCAGAAAAATCAACGTTTCGGGCAAAAGCCCTTCATCAGGCCTTCAATCCTGATGAAGGGCTTTTGCCCGAAACATTGGTTTTTCTGCTCCTCAGATGTTGCCTGACCTGCTGTGCTTTTCTAGCACCACTCTCATCTCGACTCTGATTTCCAAAATCTGCAGTCCTCACTTTTGCCCGCCCCAATGTTCACAGCCTTGCATGTGCCATGCTCCACCTCTCCATTTATCTCTTCCACAAAAACTTGTATTTTTTCCAATCTTTTGGCATTGCTGAATACCTCCTTGGTAATGGCACTACTGTCTGATTAGGCAACTGTAAATTCTGTAATATAGTCTGTAGGTTAAAAGTTCTATATAAAGTAAATTGCAGTCAACAGTTCTGTCATGTTTAGTCTCATTTCAAAATTATTATTCTGAGCAATTCCTTGGAAGCAACTTATTTTCAAAACTGTTTAATAAGTTGTTTAAGGATGGTTAACAAAGTAATCTTAGCAACGATATATCAGCGAGTGTATGAAAGATTTTAAGCAAAAAGAATCAACAGGTTAGATGTGGAAACAAAGTGAATAGTTGAGTAACATGAGACAGAGGCCAGGAGTAAACAGGACAAACTTAAGAGTGGACTACTTGAAAATCAGCAATGGTGTTTTATCTCAGATTATATAATACGTACAAATATTAGATGTACATGCATGATTACCAGTTAAAGAGCAAAACAAGACATTTCTCAGTAATACTATATTAGCATACAAAACAAAAGTTTTATTGGGCACACCCATTTTCATCGCTACTCAATAAGAGCCAATAATTTGAAGATTTCACATACAGTCCAAAATACGAAATATACTTAAAATGCAAGTGTCATATATATTTTAAAATTCTAAATGAAAATACACTAAAAGCATTTTAATTCCTTATAGCATAAAATTTTCAGATGTTTCAATATTAAAAGGTTATTACAAATGAAAATAAGTAAACTTAAATACAAATTATTGAACAACATTGAGGCAATATCCATGTGCAAAACATACGATCATTGACGCAAAGTCTGTGTTGATATCGTCCTACATTTGCATTTTATCTGAAGTACATCTTGTAAATAATGATTTAGCCAGGTCACCAGTCACTACGTCAAATATAGCTGGAAAGTCTAGCAGCTTAAGTGATCGTCAATGAGGAGAATTGAAAGAACAGAGATTCAGTTTGTTTCGAATAGTAAAACTCCTGTATTTAACTTTGTGTGTAAATCTCAAAAGCACACAAAAATCATGAAATTAGACAAAAATGTTTAAACATTTAACAAACAGCCAAAATTCATAATAGGACAAGCTGAATCTTGAGGTCGCTTGTGGTGCAGGAATAGTGTCCCATCTCTGGACCAAGAGGTCCAGACAAAATTTCCACTTGCTTCAGGAGGTGTACAATAACATCTCTGTACAGGTTGGTGAGGAAATAACCTGAAGTCAAATCCTGTTTCAGTTTAACAGAAAAATACCCATGTCTTCTTTGAAAGAAGATATTACAAACTAAACCACCCTTGTAATTTGGTAGTACTGTATGAAGAGCAAAACACTTGGGATATTCCTTAGTTTACTGTAAACTGCTACAAAACATATTATTGATCTTAAAACCAACTAAAATGACCAGAACACACTTCCTATATTTAAATAGGGAGAATTTAATCCTAATGTCCGAGCTTTCTTTTTCCATCTGAAAAATTTGCTTTGTAAATAACCATTCTGACAAATGGTAATTTCTTTGTTTACTTCCAAACTGATGCACATTTACCTAGAACCAGTCATATATTTCAGTTTGTAATTATTATTTTCAAATATTCAGAAAAATTAAAAGTATCAGCAAAATGGGCAAATTGTGATGGGCAATAAACACCGGCCTAGCCAGCAATGTGCACATCGCATGAACGAATGCAGAAAATGTTGAGGAAAAAACAAACACTTCTGAACCCTGTCAAATTATACTGTACTTTGCTTTGTATTGTAGATATACACTGTATTGCCATAGTAATGACATATATGGCAAAAATAGTGCATTGGACATCAATGGACAAACAAAAGGAAAATCCATCTAATTACAATAAACATTACAAAATATTAAACAGCAAAAATCTAATTTACAAATATCAACCCCTGTCCCCAGGCAATAGGATACAATTCAATGCAACTGCGCTTTCTAAAATTATCCCACTGATTTTTTTTTAAAAACGTTCTGTATGGCATATCCAATATAATCTCTCTTTAAAATTAAGCACTATGTTTTCTGCAATTTCCTCGTTCATACTTATATGGGAGATCATCCTCTGAATTTTATAGTTGTATTGCTTTCCAAGCAGAATAGCTTAGGTAGCCCATTGTTTGCAATTGCAGATGCATATCTTTTGACCAGAGTTAGAAACGGTCACATTCTTTAAATACAATAATTATCTGAACAATTAGGAAAAAAACTCAATTCTCCATTAAACCTTAAATTTGAAGTGCATGTCAAATAAGGATGAAGTTCAATCAACTATTGTGCGTTAACTTTCCAATGTCCCTTCCCAAAATGCAGAAACAGTCCCATGATTATATTTGATGGTAACTTAATTCATTAAAGCTCTGATCACTAGATGTTCCACCTGTTTATAAAATCACCATTAAGTAGTGTCTGTATTGTCGCTTCAATGTAATAAAGTCTTTCCAAATAAGGTTATCAAACAAAAATGTTATCAAGCCACATCAGGAAATGTTAGTGGGATGATCCAAGACCAGGTTAAAGAGGCAAGTTTAAGTAGCCTCTTAAAACAGGAAGAGTGAAAAAGAGGTGGAGAGCTTTAGAGAGGAAATCCCAGTGCTTTGGGCCATAGCAGTTGAGGTTATTGATTTAACACAGGAATGCTCAAATTCCAGGGATGTGCAGGTTTGGTGAATTGGCCATAGTAGCCTGGGATGAGCAGGTTAGGTGAATTGGCTGTAGTATCCAGGGGTGTGCAGGTTTTGTGAATTGGCCATTGTATCGAGTGATGTGCCGGTCTGGTGAATTGGCCATAGTATCCAGGAATGTGCAGGTTAGGTCAATTGGCCATAGTATCCAGGGATGTGCAGGTTAGTTGAACTGGCCATAGTATCTCAGGGTGTGTAGGTTAGCTCAATTGGCCATAGTATCCCGGGATGTGCAGGTTTGGGGGTTTGGCCATAGTATCCAGTGATGTGCAGGTTAGTTGATTTGTCCATAGTATCCAGGGATGTGCAGGTTCGGTAAATTGGCCATAATACCGTGGGATGTGCAGGTTAGGTGAATTGTCAATAGTATCCAGGGATGAGCAGTTTTGTTGAATTGGCCATATTATCCAGGGGTGTGCAGGTTAGATGAATTGGCCATAGTATCCAGGTATGTGTTGGTTAGGTGAATTGGCCATAGTATCCAGGGATGAGTAGGTTAGGTGAATTGGCATCAGTATCCAGGGATGTGCAAGTTTTGTGAATTGGCCATACTTTCCAGGGATGTGCAGGTTTGGTGAATTGGCCATAGTAGCCTGGGATGAGCAGGTTAGGTGAATTGGCTATAGTATCCAGGGGTATGCAGGTTTTGTGAATTGGCCATTGTATCGAGGGATGTGCCGGTCTGGTGAATTGGCCATAGTATCCAGGAATGTGCAAGTTAGGTCAATTGGCCATAGTATCCAGGGATGTGCAGGTTAGTTGAACTGGCCATAGTATCTCAGGGTGTGTAGGTTAGGTCAATTGGCTATCGTATTCAGGGATGTGCAGGTTTGGTGGTTTGGCCATAGTATCCAGTGATGCAGGTTTGGTGAATTGGCCATAGTATCCTGGGATGTGCAGGTTTGGTGAATTGGCCATAGTATCCAGGTTTGTGCAGTTTTCGTCAATTGGCAATAGTATCCAGGGCCGAGCAGTTTTGGTGAATTGGCCAAACTATCTAGTGTGTCCAGGTTAAGTGAATTGGCCATAGTATCCAGGGTTGTGTCGGTTAAGTGAATTGGCCATAGTATCCAGGGATGTGGAGGTT
>NW_025196912.1:0-1195 GCF_004010195.1 Chiloscyllium plagiosum
CTCGACTGTTTGTGACTGTGGAAACTCTAGTCAAGTCATGGAGCGTATAATAACATCTTGAGGATGACACCTTTGCGTTACACATGTTTTCCAGAAAGGCATTGTACAGGTTAAGGAACATGACAGGAAAAGTATGCTGACGATCATGATCCATTGTTTCACAAATCATCACAAAATGTACAACTCCCCCTCTTATATGCACGGAGACAAGGAAGCAAAAACATGGGTGTTATGGACAGAGGGAAAGGCTAGGAAGCCAGTTTAGTTATTTTTGTTCACAAAGTTCATATGATTCTGTGCAGATCAGAATGTTTCTTTCTTGGTTGTTCTTCTCTGAGGTGCTTACACTGTTTTACAAAAGGCACAGGGTGGCTGGTTAACTGAGAAAAGATCTCTGATTTATAGATTGAAAGTCACAGCTCACAGGAACTACTGAAATGAAGATTAATTGGTTTTTTTGGCTTCAAGTGGCTTTTATTGCAGAGAACAGAGTGAACTCTTGAGCTGGTGGAGATCTAATATCATTTCTAATTCTTGTTCACAGACACAAATTGGTCAGCTAGCTGAAAACCAATCACAATCTTTCTGTCTTTTCACACTTGGGGAAAGAGATATGAATGCTTTCTGTTTGCAAGTTCTGCAGATTTTTCTCCTCTACTGCTCTTGGCATTTATAGAATCATAGAGATGTACAACATGGAAACAGACCCTTTGGTCCAACTCATCTATGCCGACTAGATATTCTAAATTAATCTAGTACCATTTGACAACACTTGGTCCACATCCCTCGAAACCCTTCCTATCCATGTACCCATCCAGATGCCATTTTAATGTTGTAATTATACCCACCTCCATCACTTCCCCTCGCAGCTCATTCCATACACACATCACCCTTTGCGTGAAAAAGTTGCACCTTAGGTCCCTTTTAAATCTTTTCCCTCTCACTCTAAACCTTTGCCTTCTAGTTCTGGACTCCCACAGATTTGAGTGGGAGCAGCGTCGAAGTAAAAGCGAACCCGGGAGACTACAGCAAAGGTAAGACAGTTTGTTTTAAAATTGCTTACCTGTAGTGGGCAGCGGTGTGTTTTTTTTACTCTCTCTCCACAGAAAGAGCGGGAGCAGCAGAGGAAGTGACGGCAAGCAGAGGGGCAGCCGGGAAGGAAAAGTGAGTATATAAGTCAGGAAGTTGACACCAA
>NW_025196912.1:4315-5000 GCF_004010195.1 Chiloscyllium plagiosum
CTCGACTCTGTTCTCCAGCATCTGCAGTCCTCACTTTCTCCTCCTACATACATGCGGCCCACTATCAACATCAACTTTGATTCCAGTTTGTGTTCGCAGTTCGGCAAAAGGCTGAGGGCATGAAGATACTATTGTTGCTGTAAAAATGCAAACATAATCAATTGAAATTATACGACTGAGGTTGGTGAAGAACTTCTTTAGATTCAGGTAATAAGAGATATGGAACAGAATAGATAGTAGAGTTGTGATACAGCACAGTGAACAGTGGGGCTGAATGTTCATTTCCTGTTGCTGCTATACACTGATATGAGATCGCAACGTGCTCACAAATCATCAGGCTGCTGGTGTGGACTTTGAGCTGTCAAATAGCTGTGTGTGCACACCCCTTCCCCCTGACCACCCCTTACCACTTCATTCATCACAGTGGCAATGAGATATTCTGAGCTCGGGTAGGACGCTATTAACAATGCACCATCAGCAGACATTCTCATATTCAACTTGCTGCTTTGAGTGAAAGGAAGGAGGACCCCGCTGCGGTGTCCAACTGTTTGCCTGATCCCATTTTATGCAGCTTTATGTCTCAGTTAATGACTCCTGTCTCTTGCTCAATCTGGTACTCACTTTGAAATGTGTCAAGGATGGTAATGGACAGGTTAGTCGATCAGATCAGAGTGAACCCAAACTT
>NW_025196913.1:0-5000 GCF_004010195.1 Chiloscyllium plagiosum
AAAAATGTGAAGCAATAGAAAGGCTTAGGATGGAATCCCAGAGCTTGGACTCTAGTGAGCTGAAAGCATGTGGATCATGTTCATCCAGTCCTAGATGTCACATGAGCTGTGTAAAACTGAAGGTATAATTAAAATCAGGGATGCACAAGCAGAGGCAGTGATGGTAATGACATTGGACAAGTGATCCAGAGACCTGAGCTCTTGCTCTAGGGCATGGGTTTGAATTCCACCAGGACAGCTAGTGAAGCACAGCAAGGCACAATCATTGTACGTGTAGCAGCAACATGTTCTCTGAAGATGTCTGCAAGGGACAGCATGATTAGTAGAACAGAAAGGTATAAGGATAGATCCTGAGAGATCTCCAAAGGCAATGCTGAGAGTGAATGAAAAAGTCATTGCAGATGATTCTCTGGCTCAGACAAAATACATGAGATAGAAACAGGTGAATCAGGTCAATGATGGAGGAGGTTAGTGTGATCAACCGTATCAAAGGCTGTTGACACATTGAGGAGGAAGAGGAGAAATAACTTATGGTCGCAGTCACATTGATTGTCATTTGTGAATTTGATAAGAGCTGTTGCAGAACTATGGCAGCAGTGAAAACTTGACTGAAGAATTTTAACCTTGAAGTTCCAGGGCAATATTCACTTGGATTTGGGAGGCAACAGCAGTAATAGATACATACAGATGTACACCATGGAAACAGAAACTTCGGTCCAGCTCATCCATGCTGACCAGATATCCCAGCCTAATCTAGTCTTATTTGCCAGCATTTGGCCCATATCCCTCTAAACCCTTCCTATTCATATACACATCCAGGTGCCTTTTAAATGTTGTAATTATCCCAGCTTACACCACTTCCTCTGGCAGCTCGTTCCATACACGCACTACCCTCTGCATGAAAGATTTGTCCCTTAGGTCCCTGTTAAATCTTTCTACTCTCATCCTAAATCTATGCCCTCTAGTTCTAGACTCCCCCATCCAGGGAAAAGACCTTGGCTATTCACCCTATCCTTACGCCTCATGATTTCATAAACTACTTTAAGGTCGCCCCTTAGCCTCTGATGCTCCAGGGAAAATAGCCCCAGCCTATTCAGCCTCTCCCTACAGCTCAAATGCTCCAACCTTGGCAACATCCTTACAAATCTTTTCTGAACCCTTTCAAGTTTCACAACATCCTTCTTATAGGAGTGACGCCAGAATTACATGCAATATTCCAAAAGTGGCCTAACTGATGTCCTGTACAACCGCAACATGACCTCCTAACTCCTATACTCAATGCTTTGACCAATAAAGGAAAGCATACCAAACACCTTCTTCACTATCCTATCTACCTGCGACTCGACTTTCAAGGAACTATGAACCTGCACTCCAAGGTCTCTTTGTCCAGCACCACTCTCCATGACTTTACCAATAAGCATATTAGTCCTGTCCTGGTTTGCCTTTCTAAAATGTAGAACCTCACATTTATCTAAATTAAACTCCATCCACTCCTTGGCCCATCTGATCAAAATCCCATTGCACTCTGATGTAACTTTCGTTGCTGTCCACTACTAGTCTGTTTTTAATGTCATCTGGAAGCTTACTAACTATACCTCCTATGTTCACATCCAGAGCCTTTTTATATAAATGATGAAAAGCAATGGACCCAGCACCGATCCTTCCGGCATACCACTGGTCACAGGCCTCCAGTCTGAAAAGCAACCCGCTACCATCAGCCTCTGTCTTCTACCTTCGAGCCAGTTCTGTATCCAAATGGCTAATTCTTGTTGTTGGAGCATGTCAACATAAAAAAAAGATGTTGGGTGTTTTGCAAAGCATTATGGTAGATGAGTCCCAAGGATCTGATGGGATCTATCCCAGAATACTAAGGGAAGCAAGGCAGGAAATTTCTGGGGCCTGTACAAAATCTTTGTATTTTCAAGTTGCAAGAAAAGGCCTGGACGACTAGATATTAGCCAATCTTGCTTCTTTGGTTAAGAATGTCGACAGGGTTAATCAGGAAATTGCAGGCTGGTGAGCCCTGCATCAGTGGTAAGGAAATTATTGAAGAATATTCTTAGGATCAGGGATTAACCCACAGTTGGAAATATATGGATTTATTAGTGATAGGCAGCATGGCTTTGTCGGGGGGGGGTCACGTCTCATAAACCTGATTGAGTTTTTCAAGCAAGTGACAAAAGATGATTGATGAGGGCATGTCAGGGAATGTTGTCTACATGGGGTTTACCAAGGCCTTTGACAAAATCCCTCTTGGCTGACTGCTACAGAAGATGAAGTCACATGGATCCAGAACTGGCTTGGTCATGGCAGTGTAAGGGTGTCTTTCTGACTGGAGATTTGTGACCAATGTCAGTTAAGCACTGTCTGGCTTGTTGTTCATGTTGCTGCATGTTCTTCCATATTCAACATCCTCATCTTACTGCTCAATATTGATGTTGCACTCACAGCATCCACTGAACCCCATTTTCCTGCTTCACTTGTGAACAGCACAACATGCAGCATACTGTACTTGGTGTATTCTACAATGTCCCCTCCCTAAGACCGATACTTGGAAGTAGTCAGTTGCTGTCACCTTGACAGGATGGTCATTCACTCATTTAAGTTGCAAGTACTGCTCCTGCAGTTGGTCTAATTTGGCGACAGTGCCTTTAGCCACCCATATTGTGCAGTGACTCTGTTCCTGATTCATTGAGGAAAAACAATCAATAGATTCCAAGTCACTTGCATATCCTGAGAGGAACTTCAACTATGACATGTTCATATGGAGACTGTTCAGCACTTGCTGGAGGTTATCACTGGTCTTGGGCTTCCTGGCTCATCTGTTGCTTCTGAATTTCTCTCTGCTTTCATTGCACTACAGCAACAATTATGATAACCCCCGCTGTGGCTAGATCCATTGGTCATACTTTCAATAAACCTCTGTGGAAAAAAAAAAAGAAACAGTGGTTAGCACTGTTGCCTCACAACGCCAGAGACCCGGGTTCAATTCCCGCCTCAGGCGACTGACTGTGTGGAGTTTGCACATTCTCCCCGTGTCTGTGTGGGTTTCCTCCGGCTGCTCCGGTTTCCTCCCACAGTCCAAAGATGTGCAGGTCAGGTGAATTGGCCATGCTAAATTGTCCGTAGTGTTAAGTAAGGGGTAAATGTAGGGTTATGGGTGGGTTGAGCTTCGGCAGGTCGGTGTGGACTTGTTGGGCCGAAGGGCCTGTTTCCACACTGTAAAGTAATCTAATCTAATCTAATCATAAAAAGTCTTCAGTAATGAGTAGTCAGCATTTTCTTTGTTCAACAATGATGGTTTAGCATAGTCCTTCATACCGTGGGGCATGAAGGACTTATACAAGGAATGCCCTATGGAATGTCTTTACGTGAACATTTAATATAAGGACCTTATTTCAATGAAAATAGGGTAAGCCATGTCATGCACATGTAGTAAGAGATTGTAAGTGTTGTCTCCATATCCCATATGACCCAAGAAAGATGGTATCGCATATAAATGTTGCTGAATGCTTATAGTGATTAATTCTGCTTCATAGCGATCTTCAATCCGAAATGACCAGTGAAATGGTCAAGACTTTTTCTCACCAGGATTTCTATCCACACAGTTAAATACTGTATACATCTCACATGCAGGGTATTATGATTACAGTTAACTTCAACCTGTATAATGAAACTTTCTGGTTCATGCAATTGAAGGGCCTCACATTCATTCACAAGTAAAGCTTATTGCCAGACAGGAAAAAAAATCAATTGCTCCCCTTTTGTATGGACACAGACATTTTTCATTTCCAGGGTGCACTTACAAGTTGCATGAGTTTTTTGGAAAGCAAAGCAGATTGTACTTGGTTCAGTGAATCACAGGCTCAGCATGATAATCAAGGGCAACGCAGCCCAACCTGTACAGACCTTCCACAAGTTCTCATACACCCTTTTGGAATTACAACTTCATCTCCAACATTACCCATTCAGCCCTGCCCTACAGCTTAGTCATGCCAACAATCATGTTGCACCATACCCTTTTTGAAGCAAGGGTTACCCTCCTCATTGCCATGGCAACCAATTTCTCCAATGCACTATTATTTCCTCTGAACCTCCTATAGATCGAGTTGCCTCCTTCATAATTATTGTTCACTCTGTATCCTGCCATGCTACCTCCATCCCCAGAATTGAGTTCTTCAACTTCCCTATCACAGTGGTTGCCCTTCATACCCGACTTTGACTTTCTTTGAGCTGAACCGCAGGACTTCCAGCATCCACCCTCCTGACCGATTTTTACATACAGCCCCAACTGATCGATGACTGGACCCATTACTAATCTCTTTGTATATTCTAATTTATCATTACTGCCTGAACTGGTTACACTCAACCTCGACTGATCATGGCTCAATCATCGAATTGTCATAATATGGCCCCCATGACCTGAAAATCACAAGGCCCTGACTGATTTTGCTCAAACCTCTGAATTGATATCAATTGCTGCCCATGATATGTCTTGTCAGGACATCTGACGATGACTGTCTCCCTTTGAGACATGGCCCGTTGGTTGAAGCAAATGCAGTATGTTTGCAACATAAGCTGCTGGCACATGATGCATATGTGAGACTGACAGCAACGTGACAAGGGTATCTTACAGCAAAATGTCCACCTCCTTGATAGATAACTACTGACAACCCTGATAAGCTGCTTGACTTTGCATCTGCATTAAAAGGCAAGTCAAAGTGGAAATACTATGGGCCTTTACTTCTGGCTGAGAGGGCTAAGTGCAAAAGAACAAGGCGAGACAGAAATGCTGTGAGCATCCAAATACGCACAAAATGAATGAATTTTAAGAGAGCAAAAGAAGAGCCCTGAGATGCACCGGGTCCAATCCATGAGTTGGGTACCTGACCCCATGCTCAATGTCCTGGCAACAGCATTAGAATGAAAGGTGCTTGTACACTCCAAAATGCAACATTGACATGCAAAACTATTGTAAGTTGGTTGGGGATGTTGCTGGG
>NW_025196914.1:0-5000 GCF_004010195.1 Chiloscyllium plagiosum
TTATAATAACTGAATAGATTAGGGAGTAAAATGTACCAATAAAGTATTGTAATTAAAGGTAAATTATTAGAATCTATTGCTGAGGACATTTGCAAACTTAAACCACAATCCATCGGACTCAACATGGTTTTACAAAGGATAAATCATGATGGAAGCGTTTTCTTGAGTTATTTAAAGATGTGACAGAAAAGGTGGATCGTGGGAATCCTGGAGATGGAATATATCTGGTCTTCGTTATGGATTCAGGTATGTCGCTTCTCCAAAGAGTGAGTGGTAAGATCAGACAGCATCGGTTTAGGAGTAGTTTATTAGCTTGGATGGAGGATTGGTTAACCAACAAAATGCAGTCAGATGGAATAGATGTGCCATTTTCTTTTGAAAAATGCAATTTGTGGGGTGCCATAGATTTCAGTTCTCATGCCTCAAGAATTTGTGATCGATATTGTTACTCGGTTGACGGGATTGAAAATACTATAGCTATATTTTCAGATGACACTAACATTGGTGGGAAATTACATTAGAATGATGATGCAAGAGATTTAAAAAACTATATGGATAGGTTGGATGAATGGGCATACATTTGGCAATGAAAATTAAAGTGGATAAGTATGGCGTTATTCAAGTTGGCCAGCCTAATAAAAACGCAAACCATGATCTAATGGAGAGAAACTTCAAAGTGCTTAAGTGCAGAGGGATCTGGGTGTCTGCTTGCATATCACAGAAAGCTTGCATTGGGTACTTCAAGTAATGAGAAATTCAAGCATAACTTCAGCGTTTATTTGTAAAAGGATAGAGTAGCAAGGTAGGGCGTGTTGCTGTAGCTATGTAAGGTATTAGTGAGGCTGCAACTGGAGTACAGTTTGGGTGTCCTGTGGAATGAGATATTTCCATTGGAGGCAATTCAGAAGAGCTTCATTAGATTGATTCCATATTTGAAGTGTTTGTCTTATGAAGAGAAATTGAGCAGTTCAAGCCTATACTCTCGAGTTTCTAAGAATGAAAAGAGAGCTCATTGAGGTCTGTAAAATGCTAAACGTAATTGAAAGTGTAGATGTGGAGTGGATTTTTTTCATAAGCCGCAATCTACAACAAGAGACTAGAGTTTGAGGATGGAGAGATGGCAGAAATGTGGAAGAGAGACCACGATGTCATCAGCCATGATTGTATTCAATGGCGGAACAGGTTCGAGGGGTTGGATTCCTGACTGATTCTCCTCGTTCATATTCAGCTTTTCGACTGTGTTACACAGTAATGGTGGAGGATTGAGCATCAAACAGGAAGCAGGCACTCCGGATAAATCAGTCTTAATCAGTTTGACAGAAAGTCCCCACCCCACCGCACTGACCATCACAGTCTAACCACACACTACTCCACCGCACTGACCGTCACAGTGGAACCACACCCCACACCACTGCACTGACCGTCACAGTGTGACCACAGACCACTCCACCGCACTGACCGTCAGCTCGTAACTACACACCATGCCACTGTAGCCACATGCCACCCATGGCACTGACCGTCAGCTCGAAACTGCACCCCACCCCACCGCACTGACCATCACAGTCTAACCACACACTACTCCACCGCACTGACCGTCACAGTGGAACCACACCCCACACCACTGCACTGACCGTCACAGTGTGACCACAGACCACTCCACCGCACTGACCGTCAGCTCGTAACTACACACCATGCCACTGTAGCCACATGCCACCCATGGCACTGACCGTCAGCTCGAAACTGCACCCCACCCCACCGCACTGACCATCACAGTCTAACCACACACTACTCCACCGCACTGACCGTCACAGTGGAACCACACCCCACACCACTGCACTGACCGTCACAGTGTGACCACAGACCACTCCACCGCACTGACCGTCAGCTCGTAACTACACACCATGCCACTGTAGCCACATGCCACCCATGGCACTGACCGTCAGCTCGAAACTGCACCCCACCCCACCGCACTGACCATCACAGTCTAACCACACACTACTCCACCGCACTGACCGTCACAGTGGAACCACACCCCACACCACTGCACTGACCGTCACAGTGTGACCACAGACCACTCCACCGCACTGACCGTCAGCTCGTAACTACACACCATGCCACTGTAGCCACATGCCACCCATGGCACTGACCGTCAGCTCGAAACTGCACCCCACCCCACCGCACTGACCATCACAGTCTAACCACACACTACTCCACCGCACTGACCGTCACAGTGGAACCACACCCCACACCACTGCACTGACCGTCACAGTGTGACCACAGACCACTCCACCGCACTGACCGTCAGCTCGTAACTACACACCATGCCACTGTAGCCACATGCCACCCATGGCACTGACCGTCAGCTCGAAACTGCACCCCACCCCACCGCACTGACCATCACAGTCTAACCACACACTACTCCACCGCACTGACCGTCACAGTGGAACCACACCCCACACCACTGCACTGACCGTCACAGTGTGACCACAGACCACTCCACCGCACTGACCGTCAGCTCGTAACTACACACCATGCCACTGTAGCCACATGCCACCCATGGCACTGACCGTCAGCTCGAAACTGCACCCCACCCCACCGCACTGACCATCACAGTCTAACCACACACTACTCCACCGCACTGACCGTCACAGTGGAACCACACCCCACACCACTGCACTGACCGTCACAGTGTGACCACAGACCACTCCACCGCACTGACCGTCAGCTCGTAACTACACACCATGCCACTGTAGCCACATGCCACCCATGGCACTGACCGTCAGCTCGAAACTGCACCCCACCCCACCGCACTGACCATCACAGTCTAACCACACACTACTCCACCGCACTGACCGTCACAGTGGAACCACACCCCACACCACTGCACTGACCGTCACAGTGTGACCACAGACCACTCCACCGCACTGACCGTCAGCTCGTAACTACACACCATGCCACTGTAGCCACATGCCACCCATGGCACTGACCGTCAGCTCGAAACTGCACCCCACCCCACCGCACTGACCATCACAGTCTAACCACACACTACTCCACCGCACTGACCGTCACAGTGGAACCACACCCCACACCACCGCACTGACCGTCACAGTGTGACCACAGACCACTCCACCGCACTGACCGTCAGCTCGTAACTACACACCATGCCACTGTAGCCACATGCCACCCATGGCACTGACCGTCAGCTCGAAACTGCACCCCACCCCACCGCACTGACCATCACAGTCTAACCACACACTACTCCACCGCACTGACCGTCACAGTGGAACCACACCCCACACCACCGCACTGACCGTCACAGTGAGACCACACCCCACCCCACCGCACTGACCATCACAGTCTAACCACACACTACTCCACCGCACTGACCGTCACAGTGGAACCACACCCCACACCACTGCACTGACCGTCACAGTGTGACCACACACTATCCCACCGCACTGACCGTCACAGTGTGACCACACAATACACCACCGTACTGACCATCGCAGTGTAACCACACACTACCCCACCGCACTGACCGTCACTGTGTGACCACACCCCACCGCACTGACCATCAGTGTAACCACACACTATCCCACTGCACTGACCGTCGCAGTGCAACCACAGACCACCCCACCGCACTGACCGTCAGCTCGTAACTACACACCATGCCACCGCACTCACCGTCACATTATAGCCACACGCCACCCCATGGCACTGACCGTCAGCTCGAAACTGCACCCCACCCCACCGCACTGACCATCACAGTGTGACCACACACCACCCCCCCGCAGGGAACGTCACAGTGTAACAACACACCACCCCACCGCACTGACTGTCACAGTGGTACCACACCCCACCCCATCGCACTGACCATCACAGTGTGACCACACACCACCCCACCACACTGACCGTCACAGTGTAACCACACACTACCCCACTGCACTGACTGTCACACAGAGAAATTAAAGTCTATATATTTATTCTCTTTCGTTATTTGGGGATGGTCTGCATTAAGTTAAGATTTTCTTGTGCCTCACACTGACACAAAGGGCTTTACTGAAACAGTGACGATCAGGTTAGGAAACGCATATCTGTAACTTACACATAGAGTCCTAGAGATGTACAGTGTGGAAACAGCCCCTTCGGTCCAACCAGTCCAAGCTGACCAGATATCCCAACCCAATCTAGTCCCACTTGCCAGCACCCGGCCCATATCCCTCCAAACCCTTCCTATTCATATATCCATCCAAATGCCTCTTAAATGTTGCAATTGTCCTAACCTCTATTGTACCGAAGTGTGTGAAGACTGTCATGGCTGCTGAATTCCTCCCATCCCTCTCTGTGTAGCCCACAGCACTGAGCATTTTGCCCACTGCCAGGGACACCCTGTGCACTTGCCCGTGCGGGTGGCAGACGGTGCTGTGCGGTTTACCTGACTGGCGAAGAAATGGCCAATTATTTTCACGATGACCTCATCGTTGTCGTCTGGCGTTTGATCCCGGGGCACGATCACCTCGGCACTTGTGATGTTCTGCAGCTCGTTCACCTGCAGGGCGGAAGGCCGTGGTGAGGAAAGGGACCCTGTCTCCAGCCAACATCTCTCTGGATTTAGGGCTGGATGGGGTTGGACGCAGATTACCAGCAAGGAAGTGGCCCAAAGGTGAGCCCCTCGGGGGGAGTGCTGGGGATGCACTGGGTATCGGGGACGGTGGTCAGGGGACAGCAAGGTCAGGGAGGGGCAGCTAACCTCTCAGTTGACCCCAGTGAACCCCCACAGCCTGCAGTGACCATGCCACCGAGCTAAGTCCCTCAGCCTCCCCATCCCCTGCTCTCTGGCCAGAGAGACTTAGCTTTGAGCACTGATGTGGAAGGATGAATCTGACAAGAGCTCTCGAGGACAATATCGAGAACGTGTCCGTCCCCTTCCCCCGACCCAGGGTGTCCAGTGCGAAATCACAGGGCGAGCTTCGCCTTATGGTCAAAGTGGGGATTGTGAA
>NW_025196915.1:0-5000 GCF_004010195.1 Chiloscyllium plagiosum
TAAAAATCACAACACCAGGTTATAGTCCAACAGGTTTAATTGGAAGCACACTAGCTTTTGGAGCGATGCTCCTTCATCAGGTGATTGTGGAGGGCTTGATCGTAACACAGAATTTATAGCAAAAATTTGCAGTGTGATGTAACTGAAATTATACATTGAAACATTGATTGTCTGTTAAGCCTTTCATCTGTTAGAATACAGTGATAGTTTCATTTCTTTCATGTGTAAATCACAAAACCTTTAAGTTAAAAATCACACAACACTAGGTTATCGTCCAACAGGTTTAATTGGAAGCACACTAGACAATCACCTGATGAAGGAGCATCGCTCCGAAAGCTCGCGTGCTTCCAATTAAACCTGTTGGACTATAACCTGGTGTTGAGTGATTTTTAACTTTGTACACCCCAGTCCAACACCGGCTCCTCCAAATCAATCCTAATGGAGAGTACGTGGGATCAGAACTCAGCTCAAGATTAAAGAGGTGAAATAGCAACCAGCTGGATAAGGTCAAACAGTACTCAGGAATGGGCGCTGAGTCAATAGTGAGACAAGGGGGATTTGTAGCAGGAACAGCTTCTATCTTCTCAATATTTAATTCAACAAAACATTCGCTCAACCAGCACTGGCTGTCAGACAAGCAGCAAGCAATACTTTATTTTTATAGTAGCTTAGACATGCTAAGCTACTTATAAAAGTCCCTATTAGGAATGTTTCAATTTCCAACAACAGTTCACACTTGTGTTATTCCATCATGTGAAAATACTTACTCCTGAAGAAATCCTTTTGCTATTCTATAATGCAATATGCCTACAAAACAAAAAACAGCCGTTGGACATTCAAGTAACTTGGAACATGAGCATTTCCACAGAAGTCAATGTGTAAAAGTACTATGATAAAAGTGCACAAGATAAATTGGTCTATTGCACTAATAGAACTCTATCTGGCACTGAAGATTTTAATCAAGAAAATCCCAGCTACAGTCACTGACCAATACATAGTGAACGGATCATTGCAATAATCGACTCAAGAGTCAGAAGCAATGCCCTCGAAGGACACGTGAGGCTTAAGAACAGGAAGCGGCTACTCAGCCCCTCAAACCTCCTCCAACTTTCACACAATCATGACTGATCTCACCTCAGCCTCAACTCACTTTCCTGCCCACTCTCCATAACCCTTCAAACCCATCACTCATTAAAATCTGTCTTCTCCTTAAATTTACTTCATCCAAAAATGCACGGCACTCTGGGAGCATGAAGTCCACAGATTTATGACCCTTTGAGGGAAGCAATTTCTCGGTTTTAAATTTGCTACCCTTATCCTAGAACTATCACCTTGCCTTCTAAATTGCCTCACTTGAGGATAGTCATGATTTGGAGATGTCGGTGTTGGACTGGGGTGTACAAAGTTAAAAATCACACACACCAGGTTATAGTCCAAAAGGTTTATTTGGAAGCACTAGCTTTCGGAGCGCTGCTCCTTCATCAGGTGGTTGTGGAGAATAAGATTGTAAGATACAGAATTTAAAGCAAACATTTACAGTGTGATGCAACTGAAATTACATATTGAAAAAGACCTGGATTGTTTGTTAAGTCTCTCACCTTTTTGAATGGCCATGACTGGTTTCAGTTCTTTCATATGTAAATCGCAAAACCTTTTTTAAAAGTTAAGATTTAAGGATGTAACAAGTCACAAGGCTTAGATTCAAGTCCCAACTACTACAGAAGGTGTGTGTCATATAATGACTGAATCAATTGAAAATTGCGAATGAATAAATTGGTGGGGTCTCCAACTGGATGTCTATGCATCTTGATGGATTTCATGGGAACTCAAAGGTCAGACCAAATCATGATTATCCACAATTTAAAATGCCTTGCCAACGTTTGTGGCATATACATTAAAAAGGTATCAAATAGTTATCTTCACTTTGGAAGGGGAATTTCAGCACAAATGCCAACAGAGTAAACGAGAGAAGACAAAGCTAACAACAATAGGATTCAACTGATATAACATTTAAAACAAATAAAGCCAACTATGTTAGCATAGGCTGGGTTGTTTAATTGTAGAGCTGTACAAAACTTTAGCAGGTCATTGGACTAGATGGAGACCGAATTCTTGTTTGGAAAATTTGAAAATCTGTTAGATATCCATATAGCCTGAGATGACAATGATAACTGTACGTTCCACTGTGTATCCATTCCCACAATTGGATGTTATTTTGCCTTGTGATAACAGATTTGCTGAAGTCAAAAAATTGTTACTTCTCCAAACACTGCTGCTGCACCCCCACTCAAAATCAAGGCCAACACAGTGAAATACTGGCAGTGTTTACAAAGAAGAGATTGAAATCATAGCATAGTCCATTTAAAATGAATGCAGATTCTCCATAGCTCCTATTCAGAAGAGTAGTAGTGTTTATCAGTCAACAATTAGCACTGAATTAAAAAAAGATTGGTTGGTCATTTATCAGTGGGGTTGGACAGAGTTTAGGCAAAAGTGAGGACTGCAGATGCTGGAGATTAGAGTCAAGAGTGTGGTGCTAGAAAAGCACAGCAGGTCAGGCAGCATCCAAAGAGCAGGAAAATAAGCATTTCAGGCAAAAGCCTTGCTCCTCAAAACCTGGGTGCTATATTTGTCAGCCAAACAGCAGAGGCTCCATAGTTTTTTTTAAATCCATGCATTTGAGATTGGATGTCATTGGCTGGCTGGTATTTATTGCCCATCCCTAGCTGCCCCCGAGGTGGGGTGAGCTGTCTTCTTGAACTGCTGCAGTCTACCTGCTGTGGGGGCGCTTCAGACAGCCTCAAATAATGAGACAGCATGACATAAATGCAAGTTATGGGAAGACAGAAGGAATAGTAGGCAATTTATGTTACGGAGCTCACCACATTCAAATCATTAATACAGATTGTGAAAAGAAGGAGTTCCAAACACTGATGATTGCTAACCCCAATAGCCAACCTGAGAATGACCCATTTATTCTCTGCTCGGCCTGTTAACCAACCCATCCATACTGGTACATTAACAGAATAGAAATGCTTCAGATTTTTGGGGAACTAAACTGATGTGGAAAATCAAAAGTACCATATCCTCAGGATCCCTCTTCCAGACTCTGCTGGTATTCCACGAGGTCTGGCAAATATGATTTTCCCCTTTGGAATTTGATGTAAAAATAATTGTCTGGACAGTCAACAACATCCAGGATTTATATATGAAACATTGAATACTTCTGAAACACTGCACAAACCTTTCTCTACAGTAACACACAACTTAGTGGGAAAAAAAAAAGTTTTGTAGAGTTTGTCCATTGAAAAATATCTTATTTAATCATCATCATTTGATCAAATATCATCATTTAATCATCTCAAAATCCTTGACATCACAAAAATAGAGTTCCTTTGGAGTCTAGCCTCTGCTGTTACGAATAGTGTATGGCAACAAATCACTAGGAATAGTAAACAATAACCTAATTTGTTTCTGATGAAATGAATCAAAATAGCTGTGTTTTTGTATAACACCTTCACAGTGTACTATTAGTACAGCTGAAGGAGGAAATGTTGAGTGCAACAATTAACCGAGATAGACAAGCAGGACGCTGGAAGAACACAGGAGGTTGAGAAGTCAACGTTTTGGGTGTAACCCTTCTTCAGAATTAACTGAAAAACAGAGAAGCTAGAATTCACACAAGCTTTTCAGCAGCTTGCACTCTGGAGTTTGAACAAAGAGGATGCATCATACAATGGCAGGATTGGCACCAACAGCTGCTACTAAAGGTGCAAAGTCTACTTCCCTATGACTTTTCTCTCCAGCTTGCTTACAGAAGTCTGCAGTAAAATGCAAGTTCACTCCTGTTGTTAGTGAGCATTGATTGAGCCTTTTTCTATTCATTTATGGCATGAGTGGTGAAGTCAAAATGAATTGCCCTACACTAAATTGTACTTGAGAAAAAGCGGGGATTTCTCCTTGAAATCCTGCAGTCGGGTGCGCACGTGTGGACACAGCACTGTCAGGAAGGCCTGGGATTGAGTGTGAGCCAGGTCTCAGTGATACACTGGGAATGAGTGTGAGCCCGTTCTCAGTGATACACTGGGACTGATTGTGAGCCCGGTCTCAGTGATATACTGGGACTGAGTGAGAGCCCAGAGTCAGTGAGACACTGGGACTGAATGTGAGCCCGGAGTTAGTGATATACTGGGACTGAGTGTGAGCCCGGAGTCAGTGAGACACTGGGACAGAATGTGAGCCTGGGATCATTGATAGACTGGGACTGAGTTTGAGCCCTATCTCAGTGATTCACTGGGACTGAGTGTGAGCCCGGTATCAGTGATATACTGGGACTGAATGTGAGCCTGGGATCAGTGATCGACTGGGACTGACTTTGAGCCCGATCTCAGTGATACACTGGGACTGAGTGTGAGCCCGGTCTCAGTGATACACTGGTACTGAGTGTGAGCCCGCAGTCAGTGAGACACTGGGACTGAGTGTGAGCACGGAGTTAGTGATATACTGGGATTGAGTGTGAGCCCGGTCTCAGTGATTCACTGGGACTGAGTGTGAGCCTGGAGTCAGTGATACACTGGGACTGAATGTGAGCCTGGCATCAGTCATACACTGGGACTGAGTGTTAGCCCGGTGTATGTGATTCACTGGGATTGAGGGTGAGCCCAGAGTCAGTGATACACTGGGACTGTGTGTGAGCTTAGAGTCAGTGAAAGACTGGGACTGAGTGTGAGCCCGGTCTCAGTGATACACTTGGACTGAGTGTGTGCCTGGGATCAGTGATACACTGGGACTGAGTGTTGGCCGGGTGAATGTGATTCACTGGGATCGTGGGTGAGCCCAGAGTCAGTGATACACTGGGACTGAGTGTGAGCCTGGAGTCAGTGAAAGACTGGGACTGAGTATGAACCCGGAGACAGTGAGACACTGGGACTGAGTGTGAGCACGGAGTTAGTGATATACTGGGATTGAGTGTGAGTCCGTGGTCAGTGATTCACTGGGAC
>NW_025196916.1:0-263 GCF_004010195.1 Chiloscyllium plagiosum
CCAATTTTGGTTTCATCTGCAAACTTACTAACTGTACCTCTTATGCTCACATCCAAATCACTTACAGAAGTGACGGAAAATAGTGGACCTAGTACCGATCCTTGTGGCACTCCGCTGGTCAAGGCCTTCAGTCTGAAAAATAATCCTCCATTATCTTCTATCTTCTAACTTAGAGCTAATTCTGTATCCATATGGCTAGTTCTTCCTGTATTCTGTGAGATCTAACCTTGCTAACCAGTCTCCCATGGGGAACCTTGTCAAAC
>NW_025196916.1:3738-5000 GCF_004010195.1 Chiloscyllium plagiosum
GAACGTGCAAACTCCACACAGTCAGTCGCCTGAGTCGGGAATTGAACCCGGGTCTCTGGCGCTGCGAGGCAGCAGTGCTAACCACTGTGCCACCGTGCCGCCCACATAGAAGAAACCTAAGGGGCAACTTTTTCATGCAGAGGGTGGTACGTGTATGGAATGAGCTACCAGAGGAAGTGGTGGAGGCTAGTACAATTGTACCATTTAAAAGGTATTTGAATGGGTATATGAATAGGAAAGGTTTGGAGGGATATGTGCTGAGTCCTGGCAAGTGGGACTGGCTTGGGTTGAGATATCTGGTCAGCATAGACGAGTTTAGAAATAGAATCAGTCTGAACATTGGGGCACAGACAGCCTCACACAGGGCACCTCACACCTTCAATGCATTATCTGGGCCAACATGGCACCGACTGTTAATGTTCACTTGAGAATGTAACTTTAAAAAAGTTCTGCGATTTACATATGAAAGAACTGAAACCAACATTTTAAAAGATGAGAGACTTAACAAACAATCCAGGTCTTTTTCAATATATAATTTCAGTTGCATCACACTGTCAGCTTTTGCTATAAATTCTGTGTCGTATGACCTTATATTCCACAGACACCCAATGAATGCACAGCACTCCAAAAGCTGATGCTTGTTGGACTATAACCTGGTGTTGTGTGATTCTTAACTTTATACCTTTCTCAATCCACCCCTTCTCCAATCAGAGCTTACTCTCTCTGATTGATCGTCAAATCACAACCTCCAATCAATCCTCCAATCACAGACTTGTTCTCTCCTGATGGCCCTTTAATTACAGCCTCACTTGAAACAGCTCATCCCTAAACCCAGCCTCTCACTGTTAAGTTGATCTTGGGATACCATCACAGAACTATTCTGAATGCTGCTGTACAACCTGCAACCGGCAATGGAGGTAGGTGACCATCCCATTCCAGTGATCAATAAGGTGATAGTTTGATTGATTTGATTTATTTGTACCTAAGTACAGTGGAAAGGTATGTTCAGGTGCAGTACTGGCAGATCATAGTAAGTAGGGACATACAGACCATAGGGTGAAACAAAACACTTGGACAGAGGTGTACAGGTTACATTGCGCAGGGTATGTGCTAGGCAAGATCAACATTAGCAAGATCAGCGGGATTTGAAGTTGGAGAGTCCATTCATCAATTTAATAATGACAGGGAAGAAACTGTTCTTGAATGTGCTGGTGCTTGTGTTCTCTAAGTTGTATGCCAGTGGCTGCTTCCAAGAATCTCTC
>NW_025196917.1:0-5000 GCF_004010195.1 Chiloscyllium plagiosum
AGGCATTGTGTTTGAGTGAGTCGATGTCGAATCAAATGAAATGTCTGGGAATATACTTTCATCTCAAAAATGAAGGCGTGCAGAATCTAATCCCTAATCTGTTTGCACATGGATATTCATTATCAAGTCCTTTAGCTATTGGCATCTGAGATGGATGACTTAGTCAGGCTAAGTCCAGAGAATGTCCATTTGAAAAATACACCTGTCTGCTGTCCATTTTCCCATGCCAACAGCAAGGGTTCAATTCCCACACTGGCTGAGATTACCATGGAGGAGTCTCCCTCTCAACGTCTCCCCTTGTCTGAGACATGGTGACTGTCAGGTTATGCTACACCTGTTGTCTCTCTTTAATGACAGAGCAGCCCTATGGTCCAGTATCTTAGGTGTTCCTTGTCAGTCTATGCTGATCTATTGAGTGCAACAGGTTCCAAATGATTAATTGTATTGCCCATAAGTAATAGGGGTGAGAGCAGCAGTGCTTTAGGCTGTTTGTCTGAGACCTGGACATTCCTGATGAAGGGTGTGAGGCTGAAACCTCGACTCCCCTGCTCCTTGAATGCTCCCTGACCTGCTGTGCTTTTCCAGTGCCACCTTCTTTGACTCTATGAGGTAAAAGCAGTTTCTGGTACCAGTTTACCTGTCAGTTCTACATTCGAAGCCACACATAGAATACTGTGTGCAGTTTTGGTCTCCTTTTTGAGGAAGGATGCTCTTGCTCTCAAGAGACTGCAGTGAAGGTTTTTCAGCTGATTCCGGGGATGGCAGGACTGATATATGAGAAGAGATTGACTAAGTTAGGATTGTTTCTACTGGAGTTCAGACGTGAGATGGGGGGATATCATAAAGACTTATAAAATTCTAACAGGACTAGACAGGATGGATGCAGGGAGGATGTTCCCATTGGTGAGTGCATCCAGAACCAGGGGTCACAGTCTGAGGATTCGGAGTGGACCATATAGCCACAGGAAGTAGCCATAGAGTTGAATAGATGAACTGCACGGAAAGATCCTTCCATCCAACTTGTCCATGCCGACCAGATATCCTAAATTAACCTTGTCCTCTTTGCCAGCACTTGGCCCATATCCCTCTAAACTTTCCTATCCATATACCCATCCAGATACCTTTTAATAGTTGCAGGTGCACCAGCCTCCACCACTTCCTCTGGCAGCTCATTCCATACAAGTAACACCCTCTGCGTGAAAATGTTGGCCCTAAGGTGTCTTTTCAATTTTTTCCCTCTCACCCTAAGCCTATGCCCTCTAGGTTTGGAATCCTCCACCCCAGGGAAAAGACCTTGTCTATTTAGAATCTAGAGTGTGGTGTCAGAAAAGCACAGCAGCTCAGGCAGCATCCAAGGAGCAGGAAAATCAAGCCCTTCATCAGGAATTAGCCCTTCCTGATGAAGGACTTTTGCCCAAAACATTGATTCTCCTGCTCCTCAGATGCTGCCTGACTTGCTGTGCTTTTCCAGCACCACGCTCTCAAATCTGATCTCCAGCATCTGCAGTCCTCACTTTCTCCACCTTGTCTTTCTCCACCCTATCCATGCTCATCTTCAGCCTCTGACACCCCAGGGAAAACAGCACCAGCCTCTTCAGCCTCTCCCTATAGCTCAAACCCTTCAACCCTGGTAACCCTATCCTTGTAAATCTTTTCTGAACCCTTTCAAGTTTCACAACATCCTTCTTATAGTTGATGCCAAAACATTGAATGTATTCAAGAGGCACGTAGATATAGCACTTGGAGTGAATGGGATCAATGGTTATGGGGAGAAAGCAGGATTAGGCTATTGAGTGATGAATGGGAAGCAGGCTCAAAGAGCCGAATGGCCTCCTCCTGCTCCTATCACCTGTGTTTCTGTGTGTTTTATGTCAATTGATAAGGTTGTTGCCTCCTGAGGGTGGAGGATCGAAATAGGAGAAAGTGAGGATTGCAGATGCTGGAAATCAGAGTCGAGAATGTGGTGCTGGAAAAGCACAGCAGGTCAGGCAGCATTCTTTGAGGCTGATGCCCTAGTGACCTGTTAAGGTAATGCCTCTGTTGAAGATCAACCTTTTGGATGTGACATGTAGCTGAGGCCCTGTCTCTCCCTTGAGTGAATGGAAGAGACCTCATCATCCTGTATTGAAGTGCATCTTCCCCAGTAATCTGAGCAATATTTATCCCTCATCCAAAACCTGAGACTACCTTCAAGTTTCCCTCCAAGCCATTCACCATCCTGACTTGGAAATGTTTTGCCGGATCCTTCGCTGTTGCTGGGTTAAAATCCTGGTATTCCCTCTCTTAGGGCATTGTGGGACTTCAACGGTTTAAGAGGGCAGCTCACCATCACCTTCTCAAGTGCAATTGGGGATGGGCAATAAATGTTGGCTCAGCCAAAGACACCCATGTCCCACAAGTGAATGAATTTTTAAAAATCCGAGATCATCACATTGTCTTTCCTGAGGCTTTGCTGGCTCATCTGGTCGCTGCTAAAGATATCAAGGAGGAGGCAGTGACTGGGAAACTTGCTGACACGCTGATGCCCAGTGTAAAGAAACTAGTAGCTTAAGAACCCAATCTGCTGTAATGGCAAGTGCACCCAATTTCTATGCCATCTTATTCTTGAAAAGAGCAGCAGCTGAAACAGCTATTGAGACCTTTGAAAAGCTAACAAGGCATTCAAACGTCTGTTTCTAGTCTTCCTCTTGAAATGGTCTTGAGCTGATTGGAGTTCAGTATGGAAGATCATCACAGTAGAGAGAAGATTTTCATTTTAACAAGTGCTAATCAACACTTGTTCAACCTTGCATTATTGACTGGGGAAAGTTTAAGCGAGATGTGCGAAGGCAGTTTTTAACGCAGAGAATGGTAGGAGTCTGGAACACCACAGCCGGGAGAGTTGGTGGAAGCAGGCACATTGGAGACATTTAAGAGGCATCTGGATGGTCACATGAATAGGGAGAGAATAGAGGGATATGGACCGAATAAGGCCAGAAGGGTTTTTTTAGTTTAGTAAGGGCATGATCATTGGTACAGACCTGGAGGGCCAAAGGGCCTGTTCCTGTGCTGTATTTCTCATTTGTTCTTTTGACAATGCCATACTGGTAATCATTGATGGTGGAATTATACCGAACCCCTACAGTGTGGAAGCAGGCCATTAGGCCCATTAGGCCCATACCATCCCTCCGAAGTGTATTCTGTCTAGACCCACGCTCTACCCTATCCCTACATTTCCCACGGCCAATCCACCTAACCTACACATCCCTGGACACTACGAGGAATTTAGCCTGGCCACTCCATCTAACCTGCATATCCTTGGACTGTGGGAGGAAACCCACGCAGACACGGCGAGAACGTGCAAACTCCACACAGACAGTTGTCGCGGCTGGAATCGAACCCAGGTCCCTGGTGCTGTAAGGCAGCAGTGCTAACCACTGAGCCACTCTGCTGCCCCCTTTATTGATGTTGAGGCCCATTCTGTGCCTTTGCCACAGAGCTGTGTGATTAGAATCAGGCTTTGAGATTAGGGCCAGGAACTATTTAGGTTTAAGATAACCCCAGGTTGTGCATGTTAGGTCCCATCGTGGCATTGAGTGGAACAGAATAGAATATAATAGCCTTTATAATCATGTGCACTCAAATAAGGAAAGAATGAAATAAAAGGTCTAGCATTGGGAATAGTTTCCTGCATTTCACTTGCACTGGTCTACAGGAGTTAATCAGTTCCATGACACGTGACCTTGCAACTTAACCATTGAAGCCTTAATTTTGTTGATATCAAAATATTTAGTGAGTTCAAAGTGAAAATCCTCCCTCGGTAAATTAACCAACAATTTCTTTCTATGACAACCACTTATTTCAAGGGATTGTAGTTTTTCTGATAGCTGAATATTTATAGGTTCTGTAATGTTGGGAAGATTTACAACATGGCAGTAAGTGTAGGAGTGGAGAATGATTCTATTTCTCGCTGCTCTTGTTTAATGAGGAACACACAGTTCTTAAACACCTACGCGTTCCTTTCCAAAATGCAGAATCAGCATTTACTATAGTATCCATCAGTGTAAAATATGATAATTTTAATTCATTTTGTACCATGGCTATGCTTAGTCAAGTCAGTCTAAAACATCACAGCAAAGGAACTGGATCGTGTAACCACTCGAGGATTGGTTTTGGGCTCGAGACTTGGAATGAAATTCATGGACAGATGGCTATAAATTTTAACTGAAGATTGACTATTAATCCAGTTGCTCATCAATTCAAACACACAACAGAACAGTCTTCCTAATTTATCACAATTGCATCGAGTTTACCTCTCCCTCTACCACATTCTCCCACCCTCCCACACATGCTCCCCCGCATTCTCCCACCTTCCCTCTCCCACACATGCTCCCCCACACTCTCCCCCTCCCTCCCTCCTCCACACATGCACACCCACACACACTCCCTCCCGCTCCCCCACATACACAACCACACCCCTACACTCTCCCCTCATTTTACACACACACAACCAGCTATTTCGAATGCGGGGGAGCGTGTGTGGGAGAGGGAGGGTGGGAGAATGCGGGGGAGCGTGTGTGGGAGAGGGAGGGTGGGAGCTTTCTAGTATGGAAATTGGAGTTGTCAAAAGGTAATTAAGTAATGGTCGAAAGGGGCAGCACGGTGGCTCAGTGGTTAGCATTGCTGCCTCAAAGCACCAGGGTCCCGGGTTCGATTCCAGCCTCAGACTGTCTGTGTGGAGTTTGCACATTCTCCCCGTGTCTGTGTGGGTTTCCTCTGGGTACTCCGGTTTCCTCCCGTGGGCGGCACGGTGGCACAGTGGTTAGCACTGCTGCCTCACAGCGCCAGAGACCCGGGTTCAACTCCCGCCTCAGGCGACTCTCTGTGTGGAGTTTGCACATTCTCCCCGTGTCTGCGTGGGTTTCCTCTGGGTGCTCCAGTTTCCTCCCACAATCCAAAAATTTGCAGGTTAGGTGAATTAGCCATGCTAAATTGCCCGTAGTGTTAGGTGAAGGGGTAAA
>NW_025196918.1:0-1124 GCF_004010195.1 Chiloscyllium plagiosum
GTGTCAGATAAGTGCAGTGAAAATACAGGGTTCCTTTCACATGTCATGCTCAAATTGGTGTCACGCTCCGACGCCATCTTGAAACGCTGACTGTCACATGAGCGTTTCCCGCCACAGGAAGCTTGTCTTTCTCCCTTCTTCGTGTTCTGCCTCCACCGTTGCACGGCACGGTGGCTCAGTGGTTGGCGCCGCTGCCTCCCAGCGCCAGGGACCTGGGTTTGATCCCAGCCTTGGGCAACCGTCTATGTGGAGTTTGCACGTTCTCTCCCCATGTCTGTGTGGGTTTCCTCCAGGTGCTCTGGCTTCCTCCCACAGTCCAACGATGTGCAGGCTAGGTTGAAATGGCCGTGGTAAATTGTTCCACAGTGTTCAGGGATAGGTAGGTTAGGTGCATTAGTCAGAGGTAAATGTAAGGGAATGGGTCTGGGTGGGTGACTGTTCGGAGGGTCGGTGTGGACTTGTTGGGCCGAAAAGCGTGTTTCCATGCCGTAGGGATTCTATGATGCTCCTGCGGTCACTGCCTGACATCGCCTGGGGTCTCTGTGATGTGCTCTCGGTTATGGCCCTCTGCCACTACCACCGCTCCCGTGACCATCAGGATCTGGAGCCGTGGGGCCTGACAATGTGCGGCTTCCGAACCTCCTGCGCCCCATCCCAGGCCATTCCAGATGCCACCGCTGATCTGTCGTCTGACCCTCTCGCCGAAGGCGTCGCTCCTTCAGGCACCTGGGCCTACCTGTGGATCCTCGGCCTAGCTGCAGACCTGGAGCCTGGGCCTGGGGGTAGTCAGCCCAGGGACCTGCTCCTCACCCGCTGGGAGACCTCCCCCCATCTCCTGGGGCTGTGGTGGCACCATATCTGCTTCCCCACTCTCTCTCCCCTCCCCCAACGCCTCTCAATCGGCTGCGAGGGGCTGGGCCTGCCGACCGACTCGAGACTCCCCGAACAGGTGCTCCACTCCCAGCTCCGAAAGGGTAGGCCAGCCCCAGGTGGGACAGAGCAAGCCCTTCAGGGATACCCACAATGCCTCACTGGGAAGGTGCAGTATTCCCACAGACACCTGGGAATCACTGGCCCGAGACCGTCCCAAAGTGAGGGAGCAGTGTCCGGGAAGGCGCAGAGCA
>NW_025196918.1:3879-5000 GCF_004010195.1 Chiloscyllium plagiosum
TTGGAGGATTTGAGCTACAGGGAGAGGCTGAACAGGTTGGGGCTGTTTTCCCTGGAGTGTCAGAGGTTGAGGTTTACAAAATCATGAGAGGCATGGATAGGATAAATCGGCAAAGTCTTTTCCCTGGGGTCGGGGAGTCCAGAACTAGAGGGCATAGGTTTAGGGTGAGAGGGGAAAGATATAAAAGAGACCTAAGGGGCAACTTTTTCATGCAGAGGGTGGTCCGTGTATAGAATGAGCTGCCAAAGGATATGGTGGAGGCTGATACAATTGCAACATCTAAGAGGCATTTGGATGGGTATATGAATAGGAAGGGTTTGGAGGGATATGGGCCAGGTGCTGGTAGGTGGGACTAGATTGGGTTGGGATATCTGGTCTGCATGGACGGGTTGGACCGAAGGGTCTGTTTCCATGCTGTACATCTCTATGACTGTATGACCTAATTCCACAGGCTCCAAATTAGTGCAGTTTTACCATCAATTGGAAGAAATCTGAAACTGCCTTTGAATTTCTAAAGGTAGGCAAACTCATTATTCATTACCTTCAACATTTCTACCTGCTGTTCCTTTCCTTTTCCAATTAATAGCATTGGAATTGTGACATCTTCTTGTCACAGAACTGCCATATTTCCCAGAGTACAGACAATTATTGTTCTATGCCATAAGCCGTTTCAGGCAACAAGTCCCACCATCATAAACCACTTCCCAAAAGTGTAACCTTCTCAAGAGCTTATCACCTGCATCCTCTCAGTCATGTGTAGTTATATTGGTACTTCCATTTGTTAACAGTGAAAGCATCAAAACACTGTGAAAGCCTTCTGTCCGTGGAAGTTGACAAATCTAGTAGATCCCTGTTCAAGACCTATAATGGCAGGAAAAACGTGGAATGTTATAAAAGTAAGTGTACTTAATAGAAACATTGGGGTTGTCATAGTCTTGTGTTGCTTCTCAGGGAAGGCTTGTGGATGAAGTGTTATTTAGGGTCTTGTGTGGACAGTGGTAGGCATTCCACATGATCAAGAACCATTGAAGCAGCTGGTCCTTTGAATGGTAGCACCACTGGGGGTTTGGTGGAAGTTTCAATGGCTGCTGCCAGTATAACACCTACCCAAGGTCTAGGAT
>NW_025196919.1:0-325 GCF_004010195.1 Chiloscyllium plagiosum
GTTATTTGCTTATTGCTTAAATGTAATGACCAAAAATTGCAACAATTTCCCTTTCGATCTGAGAATTATGTATCCTGGAAACGAATCTGCAACTCAAATTCATGACTGCTTAACCTTCACAGCTCCAAGAAGAATTACGTATCGGCTACCTCTTCATGAAACAGAATTTCATCTGATTTTTCATTGATTTGATGGAGTGTGAATTTTGTTTCTCAGATACGCATGTATTAGGCATGTTTATTTGACTTGGAGAAACTGGTAGTGCTGAAATTCATTCTTGAACTGCTGCAATCCATCTCCTGCATGGACATCCGAGTGCTGTTTG
>NW_025196919.1:2553-5000 GCF_004010195.1 Chiloscyllium plagiosum
AAATGTGTTGCTGGAAAAGCGCAGCAGGTCAGGCAGCATCCAGGGAACAGGAGAATCGACGTTTCGGGCATAAGCCCGACAAGCTGGACAAACTTTCCTCATTCCTGAAGAAGGGCTTATGCCCGAAACGTCGATTCTCCTGTTCCCTGGATGCTGCCTGACCTGCTGTGCTTTTCCAGCAACACATTTTCAGCTCTGATCTCTAGCATCTGCAGACCTCACTTTCACCTCTTAGAATTTCAAAGACCCAATATACAAATATATTATGTAATTGCAAACAATTGCTTTTCAATGTGCTGCATTTTATTCCAAATTGTTTACAAATTGATTTGCGAGTAGAAACCCAGAATGGACCAAACACAACACAGGGACTTACTGTATGTTGAAATGGTCTTAGGAGGCTAATTTGACATTGAAATATGAAAGTGGCCCTATGTTTGGCCAAGCCTCCTCAGGCATGAACATATTCACTGAGAACTTTCTTTTGATTCACTTTGGCATGTCAATGGTTTGATGCAAACTAAGAGTGTGGGTGAATGTTTAAAGATTCAGGAGATTTTCTCTTATCTGAATTTTAATGCTAATGGATTTATAACAACATCAGGAAAGAAGGCGCCTTGTGTAGCAGGAGCTATTCCTGGTTTGTACTAAGTTAGCTGATCTCAGCGCAGAGTTGATCTGAGTTCGGTATTGTTTGAATAATCACACTTCAAGCTTGTACCACTGTGAAGTCTATCCACTTCATGAGAATCATAGAGGTCTACAACATGGAAACAGGCCCTTCGACCCAGCTTTTCAACGCTACCCATTTTCCACAATTAATCTAGTCCCTTTTGCCTGCTTTTGGTCCATATCTCTTCGTACCAATCCCATCCAAGTGACAAAATTGTACTCACCTCCACCACTACTTCCAGCAGCCCATTCTGGAGACTCACCACACTCTATGTGAGAAAATTGCCCCTCTGGACCTATTTGCATCTAGCTGCCTAGTTTTACACTCCACTACCATGGAGAAAAGATATCTATACCTTTCATGATTTTATCGAATCATAGAAACTCTACATTGTGGAAACAGGCCCTTTCGTCCAAGTCCACACCAACACTAACCAATCCAGACCCATTCCCCTACCCTATTACTCCAAATTTGCCCCTGACTAATCCACCTAACCTACGCATCTCCGAACACTATGGGCAATTTAGCATGGCCAATTCATCTAACCTGCACATATCATGGGAGGAAACCGAACAGCCCAGAGGGAGAATGTGCAAACTCCACACAGACAGTCACCCGAGGCTGGAATCGAAGCCAGGTCCCTGGTGCTGTGAGGCAACCTTGCTAATCACTGAGCCACCATGCCACCACTATATATGGTCATTCCTCAATCTCCAACACTCCAGGGAAAGAAGTCCCAGCCTATCCAGCATCTTTTTATAACCCAAACCTTCCCAGTCCAGGTAGCATCCTGGCAAATGTTTTCTGCACTCTCTCCAGTTTAATAATATCCTTTCCAGAATAGGACGAGCAGAACAGCAGGCAGTACTCCAAATGTGGCCTCACCAATGTCTTGTACAAATGCAACAAGATATCGCAAATCAGTGCTCTGACCAATGAAAGCAAGCGTGCCAAATGCCTTCTTCACCACCCTGTATACGTGCGACTCCATTTTCGAGGAACTATGAGCCTACTTGTACAGAGGATACTCCCGGGGTCAGGTTGCAACAAGAATGGTATAGACAGTTTCTGTTATACATGACAAAATTCTTGGTGCAGTAGCAAAATGTTCCCTATTGGAACAATTCTATTTATTTTATTTACAAGCTATATTATATAACAATTATAAGGACTGCATTGTATTTGGGATATAAACTAGAAAAAATGGAAGTTAAACACTGCTATGTTGCAGAAACTGAGCTAGTTCTGATTATCTCTAAGGGCAATAATGTAACTGCCTAGGGTTCACTTATTGGTTATACAAGATTGTATAAATTTTGGAAAAGCTGGATTTGATACTTCTGTGAAAACAGCTGGCAGCAGGTAGCGTTTGGTTGGAAAGCCGTCTGGCAACTTTTATTTTGTTTTAAGTTGCAGTTTGTCTCAGGCCCTGGGGGCAGTTGCGTGCAGACCTTCAAGTGAAGATAGATCTTTGGCTATCTCTCCCTTTCATCCTCAATGAATAGCAAAGATTCTGGAGATAAATCCTGGAGAGAACTGACACAAGCTCAAATTTAGGTCAACCTGACTGGCCACCGAATTGGGATCAACAACAAAAAAGAGGTGTGAGAACTTAACCTCATTCCATCTGAGTGCTTTGGATTCTTCATCAACAGAATTTCTATCTATTTTCTATCCAAGAAGCCTCTGCACAGGTATCTGTTTTGTCAATCTTATTTGTGACTGAATGAGTGTATGTGGATTTAAAGAGGATGTAGTTTAAGTTGGCACAGTA